>NC_056729.1:828563064-828643064 GCF_019279795.1 Protopterus annectens | reverse complement strand
ACACAGCAAAGTGTGAAGCCATAGTCCTTCACAAATTGCTGGAAGCCTATGGAAACAAATAGTGCATCATCATCTGCAGTTTTATTTTGATAAACATACAGAAACTGTCTTAAATCTGGTAATAATTTGCTGATCAGTCATGGGTGGCACATGTATTATTTCTATATTTTGAGAGTAATCTTACACTACTGCTAGTTGCTGCTTTCGTTATGTCACATGAGTCAGCAGGTATTTCTGAAAAGGAACTTGTGATAAAGTAGTTGATAAGAATATTTCTCTTTTCTGGGATGGTTGGAGTATGATACAAAACTGATATGCATACACAAGCTTTGCAATGTCCATCCTGTTGCTGGGTCACCATACAGACATATTGGCTTTTTCATGAGGCATATATAGGCCTTTGTGACCTTCATGCATTTCTTTCAGCACTTCAGCACAATGTAAAACTGTTGCAGCAATTCAGTCTCAATACAGTAACAATCCATATCTTTTGGGTAACTGTGCTTTGACAGTGTAGGATATGTACATCCAATGCCTTCATTATATCCAACAGATGGACCATCTTTCCTTTAAATATTTAGTGACTGTTTGTAACCTCTTGTGATGTTTGATAACTATTTGTAACTGATTGCCTTGTTTGCTAGCTTGTTTTATAGTTACAGATTAGTTTCCCATAATGCTCTGCACATAGATAGCAATGCTTTCTTTGATATCAGACTATTGGGTTTCTGGACAACATGTCGGCCACAGTTAAATTATTTCCAACCACAATGGATACACCGGCATTAAGCAACTCATCTCATAAACAACCTTTGGCATATGGATGGCACGTTGTCCAAATCACAGGAATTAATCACTGGGACCAGTGGAGTTGAAAACTTTCTAGTCTCAATAGGTATCTAGAAAACTTTTCACATGCACAGTTGCAAGGTTGTATCTCTGAACATCTTTGTTCTGAATCAGTTGGCATTGTGGTGAAATAGGCATCAGGTGCTGAAACATATTCATCCATCTAGATAAAAAAGCATTTAGGCCATATCTAATGGCATCACAACGCATTACTGTTGGTTTGAAAACATCATAGTAAGTGAACACACACACATACACACACACACACACACACACACACACACACACACACACACACACACACACACACACACACACACACACACACACACACACACACACACACACACACACACACACGTCCTACCTATCCAATAACTCCCTACTTTCTGTGACCACCAAGGTAAACACACATGTATACCACACACATGCACACAGACATACCATGCAAGTGCACACACACACACACACACACACACACACACACACACACACACACACACACACACACACACACACACACACACTCACTCTCTTTCACCTAACATCACTCATATCTCAAGGTGCATACACACATACACACATACACATATTTCTCAAAAGTACCTATTCGCTAAAGTCAACAACTTTTACCTCCTATGTGATCTCTTCCACTTAGAGTATTGGATGGTAGTGAATTTTTGGGAGAGTTGACTAACATGGCTGTCATTAGGCCATGTCCAACCCGGAATTAATGGACATGTTCCACCTCAAAAAATCCAAATCCACCAAAACCACTAGAGCAAGCGACTTAAACCTTAGCACGGATATAAATAGGACGTGCTGGAGGGATAGATTTATCACTCAGAGACACCCTATGCTGTGGAATAAAATCCCGGTCCATGTGAGGCAGAGCACCTCGCTGGCTCTGTTCAAGAGAAATCTTGACCTGTGGATGGGAGATCGTAGGTTTACCCCGGGAATCATCTCTGTGTCACTGCTGGACAGAGGCACAACAAATTAATGGGCACAGTATTTTTTCATATAAGGGGTGGCGTAAGCCACAAAAATTTGGGCTAGGCTTATAAATGCCTTAGGGCAGATAGCCTAGTATAAACCTATGAACCTATGGACCTATGTGGCCAAGCAGATCTATGAATCACTCAGTTGCATAAAGTAGTTACCTCTAACATTTCTAGGGAAGACTATATGGCTAATTAATATATGCCACTCCCTTGGAATGCCTCATTAGCATTGGCAGTAGGCCAGAGAGATTTCCTTTGCAACAATGTTAATGAATCCCAGCCAGAATAATTAATTTTTTAGATGTATGTGTTTTAAGAGATGAAGGAGGTCATTAGATAGTAAAAAATTCAAAAAGAAATGCAAAACGAATTCATATTTACAACATGCATTAGCCTTCTATATTTCATAATATAGAAAAAATCAACTATTGAGTGCATCTAAACTAAAAACTACTGCTGAGAGTCTAGAAAATGTGATGTATATTTTATGTACAGATTTTATAAAGACAGATTACAGTATTACACAAATAGTGAAAAATGAAGTTTTATTGATGTAAAATAATACAACAGCACCTTACTTCAGTTCTTGTAAATGAATGAATGAAAGAATGAATAAATGTTTTCACATATATTCTCTTAACTTATCATAAGGATATATATAATATATATTTATAATATTGGTGAGAATTGTAAAATGAAATGGGCAATTTTAATAATTAACATTTGTAACATAATAGGAAAGAAACTAATATATACTTATAAAAAATAACTTCAAAAGGCAGTTATATTATAGAAAGCCAAATTTGTAAGTTCAAGCAATGTAGAAATACATTGTTCCTCATAATGTGTAATTTATTTAATTTGTTTTATTTAACATTTGTTTACTGGGAAAGTCTGACTTGGAACGAAGCCAATTTTCAGCGGTGGCCCATGGAGAAACACTCCAGATGCATATCTTTGAATTTACAAGTATATTTATACCGATTAAAGGATGGGTCTCAAAATAAACTTGCTGATGGCATAACATGCCAAAGCAAGATGTCCATGTACAGCAGCAGATGCAGTTTCATAAAGTATTGAAAAACAAGACTAATTATTTATTCAGGATAAGATAAATATGAACTCTGCACATGCCTGGCAGATTCCAAAACACAGCTTGTGCCCCCAAGAAATGAGACAAAGTGATTCACCAACAAGTGTATATAAACACTCAGTGGAGGCCTATGCACTGTATTTATACAGGGTTCATATCACTTTATCGAAAGCCGATAACGTTGAATGCCACAATGTTGAATACTATGCATTGAACGCTAAAAATAGTGAAGCTGCAGAACATCAAATTCTTTCCTAGGGAAATACTCCAGTTGTCCGTTTCTGTGGCTTCGCTATTTTTAGCACTGTGATGGAAAGTTACAGGGGTTCAGGTAAGTGTGTGATTGTGTGGATGTTAGATTTAGGGCGTGGGTTACGTGAGTTAGGGTTAGGGCACGGGTAAGGTGAGTGTGCGATAGTGATGGACCTTAGGGTTAGGGTTGGGATAAGGTAAGTGGAAAGATAGTAGTGTTTGTACAGTTTAGTGTAGGGTTAGATGTATGATTTCAAGTGTAAGTGTGAGGATTGCTGTTTTTTTGGTGTGCCTTTGTTGTGTGAATGTGTTTCGGAATAGCGAATTTTTTGCCTGGGAAAAAAATTCGCTGTTCTGAATGTTCGATATTGTGTGCTTTAGATTATTTAGGTTCGATTAAATGGTATTCTGTGTTTTCGGCTTTCGATGATGTGATATAAACACTTTATACAACACAATATTAGACAGATTATTATGGACTCCTCTGCAATTCACAAAATTTTTTAACATGTAAAAAAAAAAAAAATAAAACAAAAACAAAAAAAAAAGCCACTACTGGTATTTAATGAACTACAACAGGATGGAATACTGCAAGCCACAGTGGAAGATATGGAAATGCATGGTAGAAGGTAGCCAGCTAGGCTCCGAGCCAGGTACATGTAAGCCAGCTCTCCAATCAGGAAATAATGGGCATGTATTAATAAGAAGGAGAGTTGGTGCAGGCTGCATGTAGGATGTGTGTTCTGTACATGTATGCATATACTCTGAGAGGTAAGCAACTACCTCTAGAAACTAAAGGTTGTCTGAGTCTAGTTATACTGGCATCTGGGACATTTCAGTAGCACATGGGAGATGTTGTAGAAGTGTCCTAGAAAGCTATCAGTCACATTTTATTGCATTTCTTGGAAGCAGTGTGCACTAATGTGGATGATTACATCCACTTCCTGGCAACAGTCATGGACAGAACTGCAATACAACAATTTTATGCCATAGCCAACTTCTTCCATGTCCTTGGTGCAACAGACTGCACGCATTCCAATTAAAATCATGATTGAACCTGATGCAGAACTGTACATAACTAGAAATGGGTGATCATTGCTCAGTTGTGAGGGATAGTGCTCACCAGGAGGCCTCATTACAGATATCATGGTGACCCACTCTTTGAGTTTCCATGATGCAGCAATATAGATGGACAGTGATCTTAGGGTTCCTTTCCAGCAAAGTGAAATACCTGTGGGACTACAACTTGATAAGTGTGAGTTCACAGCTATGATATAATCAGAATCCACACCTGCCAACATTTTTTTAAACACCTTTATTGAATTATCACTTGCGACATAGGCAAATTTACATTTACATAAAAGCAATAAAACTATATTAACAAGTTCACATTTACAAACATTACACTTCACATATAGTACAATATATCATATAACCTAAGCAACATTACATAAAGTATTCAATTCATAGGTTCATAAGTTCATAGGTAATTACTAGGCTATCGGCCCAAAGGCCCATACAAGCCTAGCCAAAAAGGTACCCTGTCGTTCGCCACCCAAGAAAATTATTTTCCTATGACCCTGTTGAGCAGAGCCACAGAGGTGATCCCCAGGGTGAATTTCCTATTTCCCATCCAATTATCAAAATTTTTCTTGAAGAGTGCAAATAATGAAGATCTTTGTTTGATATAGATAGGTAGTTTGTTCCAGAGTATGGGAAGTCTCTGGGAAAGGAATCTATCCCTCCAGCATGTTCTGTTTGTTGTGGTGGCAAGATTTAGGTCCCTAGAGTGTGTAGCTCAGAGGGATTGGGATTTCTTTAAGTGGAGCATGTCCAACAGCTCTGGGATTGACATAGCTTTGTTTGTTAGGCAGAGATCGCCTTTGAGTAGGTGATATGCGATGGAGTAAAGCTGGAGTTTTTTGAGACGGTCTGCATAGGGCATCTGTTTGAGGCCAGTAATGCTCTTTGTGAGGTATTTCTGCAGCCTTTCCAATTATTGTAGATGTCTTGTGAGGTACATACTAAAAGGGGCGTTGTACTCTATAATGGGTCTAATGAGTGATGAACAGAGGGGAACAATGACCTTTTTTTTCCTGGATGAGAAACCTTTTGTGATGAGGTGTGCCATGTAGAAGGATTACCTGACTACTGTGGTGATGTGATTATCAAAGGAGAGACTACTGTCCACCTGTGTCCCAAGGTCTCTTATCACACTTTCAGTGTTAAGTAGACTACCACCTATGTACCTATGTAGTAGCTCATGGGTACAGAGTTTTTACCAAAGGGGGTGACAATGCACTTGTTGGCATTGAGCTTGAAGCCATGGCTTTGACACCAGGCATCTGTTACAGTGAGGCCCTTTTGTAGGATGTCCACATCATTATGAGTTTTGATTATGGCTCCTAGTTTGCAGTCATCCGTGAACTTTGTTAGCCAAAGACCTTCAGTGTTAGCCTGTACTTCAGAAAAGTAGATACCAAACAGTAGAGGACCCAGGACTGAACTCTGTGGTACTCCACTTGTCAGTGATCTAAAGTCAGATGTGGAGTCTACTACTTTCACAGTGTGGGTTCTGTCAGTGAGCCAATTGACAACCCATCTTGTGACATAGGGATTTATACCTAGTTTAGTGAGTTTACCTATAATTCTAGAGTGGGGGATGGTGTCAAAAGCCTTGCCGATATCTAGATAGGCTGTGTGAACCACCTTACTCTCTTCTACAGCTTTGGTGACTGCTTCAAAGAAGTCAATCAGGTTTAGGAGACATGATCTGCCTTTTACAAATCCGGACTGGGTGGGGTCCAGAGTTTGGAGATTACCAATGTCTTTGTTTAGAAGTTTCATGATGATACATTCCATGGCCTTGCAGACCAGGCTTGTTAGGCTAATGGGGCAGATGTTCCTGGGGTCTGTGGTGGCTCCCCCTTTGTGTAGTGGGATAACCATCACCGTGCGCCATTCAGTGGGCACAAAGCCTGAGGTGAGGCTATGATTGAACATGGTACTTAGGTGGGGTACCAGTTCATTCTGTAGTTCAGGTAGAATGCAGCCTGGGATATTGTCAGATCCCAAGGATGCTGTATTCTTGGCTTTGGAGAGTGTGTTTTTTACCTGTGCAGCTGTGATTACAGAAACTTTGCATTCTTCCGGTATAGAGATGGGCCCTTTAGGGGTGAGGGGGGGTAAAATTAGCACTGAACCTATCTGCCAGGATGTTGGCAATATAAGTTGGTTCTGTATATTTAGTGCCATTGTGCTGTAACTCAGAGCAGATCTGAGTGTTGCCATTGAGATTCTTGACATAGCTATATAATGCTCTGTGGTTGCCTTTAGAATCAGTGGAGATTTTGTTTTCATAACTAGCTTTGGAGGATTTTATGAGGGATCTCAGCTTCTTACTGTGGCTGACTGGGGAGTTCTTTCCTTCATGGGATTTTACTCTTTTTTCCAACAGTTTCTTCTTTTGTAGTGTTTGTTTTTTGGCAGGGGACCAGCAGATCATCTTCCTTTTTTTGGAGGATAGTATCTTGGTTCTGTTAGGGATAGCATGATCCATGCACTCATGTAAGTGCTTTTAAAGTGCATTTGTGTAGGATTCATCAGTCATATCTCTATTGTCTGTATGCATGGGTGACGTGAAGTTTGCCACTTCTGTCTTAAGAAGCGTGAAGTTGGCTTTGAAGAAATGTTTTACAGTGGTTTCCCTAAGGGGGGTGGGGTAGGGGTGGGATGTGGATGTCTAGGCTGATTAGCTTGTGGTCGGATCTGACCAAATGAGGAATTGACCTCTGGTGTGGAACACCAGTCACCCCTGTTGGTAATGACCAGGTCTAGGATATTGCTGCCCCTAGCGGGGGTGTGGATAAGTTGATCCAAGGCAGTGGAATTTATGAATTTCAGAAAATTTTGAGCAAAAGACTTGGTACATGAGTAGTTTTCCCAGTTAATGGTGAGGTAGTTGAAATCACCCATTATTAGGGTGTTGGGTTGTACCCTAATATTTTCCAGTGTATCAAGAAATGAGGAGTGGGAATCCTGGGGCATGGTGGGAGATTTGTAGCAAGTTACAATTTGGATTGCGGTCTTGTCCAGAGTTAGTTGCACTTGGATAATCTTGGATGCATTATGCTGAGTGACTAGCCTGGAGGTGTGGATATCCTTAATGAATATGGATATGCCTCCACCTTGTGTGTTTTGGTCCAGATTAGGTGGCCAAAAGGTATGGTATGAATTATAGCCTGGTAATGCAGGGGTGCTCTCTGGAGCCTTGAACCAGGTCTCTGTCACTGCACAGATGTCGATGTTCTTTATTTTAAGAAGTGCCTCGAGTGAATGCATTTTGAGGTTTAGACTTCTAGCATTGAGTAGAATTACCCTCAGATTTGCTTGCTTGTACCTTTTAGAGTGGTGAATCTGTCATTTGAACCTTACCTAAAAAAGGTACTATAGGGGTTGCAAGAGCCTTAGCCAGTATCCAGAATTCTAAGGGGGAGAGGTGCAGGCCATCTCTGGCAAAGCATTGTGATCTGTCAATCATCTCATCCCAGGCAGACAGATACTGGATCCCCTTAGAACGACACCAGAAGCTTAGCAAATTGTTGAAGTTAATAATGTTGTCCTTGTACTGTGGTATCATTCTGAGTGATGGCAGGATGCTACTCAGGGCTAGGGCCCATACCTGCCTGGGCTACAAGATTGGAGAACTCCTCCATGTCTCTTTTCATGTAGCCCAGAGAAGTATGTCTCAGGTCATTCACACCAACATGGACAATGACAGAGTCATATTTTACTTGTTGTGGAGTGACTATCATGTGTGGGTTATGTGGCGGATCCTGACACCCGACAGGCAGCTGACAGTAACCTTCTCCTTGTTTAGTCTGGTGAGTGGAACATCAGTGTGCCTGAATACAGAGTCATCTATGACTAGAGTGTTGGGTACGTTGTTATGCCTTATGGGCTGTGGTTGAGTGGCACACTGAGTTTGTGGGCTATGTGTCATTTGGGTTGTGTTGGGGGTTGGAGGTTGCATGCGTTTCTGCTTTGGAGGTCTCTGTTTCTTGAGCTGATTTTTATGGAGAGCCTCTGTGAATGTAGGTGTGTGTTTTGTGTTGCAATGTGTGTGTTTTGGTGGTGTAGGTTTTGAGGTGATGAGTGTGGTGTGGTACAATTGTTTACCTTCTCCTCTTGACTATCTAGTCCAGTCTTGGGTGAAGAGAGCTTTGCTTCCAGTTTGGCTATATAAGGGCATCTCTCACAGGTTGTAGTGATGGGTTGTAGGCGGAGAGGGTTGTTTGTGTACATGACGCAATTGCTGCATTGCCCCAAGATTCCCAGATTCATCAGGTAGACAGGAGAAAACGCCGGGAGCAGACCCTTAGACATGCCTGGATAGGTGCTTATTTATTAAGCATTAAAAACTGTTTTCCTCTAGACAAGTGAGGAAAGTTAAATGCTGTAGTAATTTGTAGTTTATTTAGTAATTACAATGAGTTCTGAACAAGTGCTGTGCTCAAAGAAACAGATTTGAGTGCTAAAACTAAAAAATTGGTTAGTTCTAAGGGCAAATTTCAAGAGCAGACTTTATGGCACCAGGAATAGTTTAACCCTAGCTAAGCGACAATGCATAAAGTGTATGTATATATATATATATATATATATATATATATATATATATATATATATATATATATATATATATATATATATATATATGTATATATATATATATTTTTTTTAATATAACAGTATCAAATGAGCAAACTGATTTAAACAAATTAACCAATAAAAAGCTTAAAACTGAGCCCCGTTCCAGCAGTCTTCAATCAGACACGTTCTAACTGCACACTCCTGCCACTAGAGTGCAGGGGGAACTTTCTCCAAAAAAAGATGGTCTGGATTAGTGCTCAAGTTATGCAAACAAAGCTAGATTCAGCAGGTCTAAATTTAGTCTATGCTACAGCAAACAAGGCACACCAATTTCAGAAAGAAACAGTTCAAATAAGCAGGCAGAATAAGCCTTTAACCAGAAACTGCCAGCTCAGAAGGGCAGAATCTACCATGTCCTCCCACAAGAGTGCAGACCCCACCTTCTTAATGTAAAATAACTGGCCCGAAGCCCAAGTGCTTAAACCATAACTAATACACTCTTAGAATAACAGACATTAAGCCTTCAATCAGCAACTCCCAACTTAGAAGGATGTAAGCTACCTGTTCTGCCACAACAGTGCATACCACAAACCTTCTTAATGTAGAACAACTGGTCTGAAGCCCAAGTGCTTCAACCAAAGGCTTAGAATAACAGTTACAATTTAATCAGGCTACAAAAAGGCAATAATAAATGCAGCAGAATAAATGCAATGAAGTAGGAAGAAACACAAATACAGTAAAAGCAGATTAATAAAGTGCAATTGTTTATATAACGATAGAAAACGAGCAAACTGATTTAAACAAATTACCCAATTAACCAGTAAAAAAACTCAAAACTGAGCCCTGGTCCAGCAGTCATCAATCAGACAAGTTCTAACTGCACACTCCTGCCACTAGGGTAGAGAGGAACCTTCTCCAAAAAAGATGGTCTGGATTAGTGCTCAAGTTAAACAAACAAAGCTAGATTTAGCATGCCTGAATCTATTCTATGCTACAGCAAACAAGGCACTCCAATTTCAGAAAGAAACAGTTCAAATAAGCAGGCACAATAACCCTTTAACCAGAAATTCCCAGCTCAGAAGGGCAGAATCTAACCTTTCCTCCTTTTGTAAACAAGAAACATCCTTATTAAACCATAGCAAGAGGGCAACATATGTATTCTTTTCTTCACACAAACAGGTGACTGTGGTTGTTCACTGGATCCTTAGATAATGATGCCATACAGAGCTCCATCAATCTCTGCTTAATATGCATACAGCAAAGCACATGCCTTGACACAAAAAATCACTGAGCATGTGTTTGGCATGCTGAAATCAAGATTCAGATGTCTGGACATATCCAAGAGTAGACTACAATGTACAACAGAAAAGGCATCAGAGATAATTACTGTGTGTGTTGTGCTACACAGCATGACAACAAAACATGCTGGCTTGCAAGCCACAGGTATGGGTGACATATCCCAAGAACCACAGATGGCTGATGATGACATGTCAAAGTTATCACATGCTAATCAGGAAGATACAGTGGGGAAAGTAATAGGCATGGGCAATGGAGGATGTGGCCATATGTTTTTGCTCAGGCAATACAACACCCCTGATGCACATTTTTGAGTCATGCTAAACCACACATACAAAAATGCACAGAATAAACACTGATGGTCATGTGTTGCCCCAAAATAGCAACACAGATCATGTCTAATAAAAATAAACCATTAGTTTTCTACATTGAACATCATAAATAACATAAGCTTAAGGTATTGAAGTAAGAATATATACAAAACACTGAGGTGAAGCATCAGTGCAGGAAGACTGTCTGCACGGTACATCACCAAAGAGGAGCACACAGGCAAATGATTTGGACACAGGAGGTGTGAACAGCAAAAGCTGTAAATGCACAAGTAGGATATCCTCAAATAAATAAATAGCATGGAATGTTACCCATCCAAACAGCCACTGTCACAAGACATCTAAGCCTATGAATTGTATGGGAATGTGTCAACAAATATAAACCCAAAAGCAATGGCTCTACACTAAAAGTGCTGCATCACACATATCATTGAGTGATATGCAACTGTGTGTTATTACACAGTAAACAATCTCCTTCAACAGGGGTAATGACGTGCATCCCAATGGCCAGTCCAAAAAATATAAACATAAACAAGCATTATATCCCATGTCTGATATGGAATGCCATACAGGATGTAATGCTATTATACACAGCTTATTGCTGCAACATGACCTAGTTCCAGGTATATATGGAAACATGCAGGACATCAGTGACAGTGACTGCACAACATACCTGCAACATGTTGAAGATACAGCAACATAGGTGTATGTATACACATATATATATATATATATATATATATATATATATATATATATATATATATATATATATATATATATATATATATATATATATATATATATATATATATATATATATATATATATATATATATATATATGTATATATATATATATATATATATATATATATATATATATATATGTTTGTGTGTGTGTGTGTGTGTGTGTGTACAAATTCAGTCAGATATGGGAAGGTACACATGGAAAATACAAGTCAGCATGGTTACTGAAAACTGGAAACAGGTACACAAAAATGTGGTTAAGTGCTGAGGGTGTGGCATGTGCAATTCTATTTTAAAATGGCATAAGTGACACAGGTATGCATGCAGAGGCATAGTTGTACATGTGGGAATGGGTAATAAGAAGTAAAAATGTAATGTAAACTTTATTCCTATCTGTCCACTAGCAACTGATGCAAACTTGAAAGTATGACATCACATATTGCATTATTGTGATCAATACCTGTACTAACATATGCCTGTGACAAAGAGGTAGTACATATCACAAATTGAAGGTAGTCAATCAGGTCAGGTAAATGATCAGAAAAAACTTTACCATCAGACATTTGAACAACCACATACAGATTAATTTGTCAGTGTTCAGTAGAACAGCCTTTATTGCCACAGTGTCAGAATGATGCAACAGGGCACACATTGCTTCAGCTGTGAGTGCTACTATAATGCAGTCAAGGGTGCCCATGCTGATAGCTCTCACAGTAGTCCAGGCCATATCTGGAAACACCCATCCCATGTTGATCTACTAAGGAGCTGGATGTGGTAACACCAGCATGTGACAACACAGTATGGGAAGGAGCATGACTGCAATGTGACCATCTGGATATGACTGGAGGGATCTACTTCATATGATCAAAAGTTCATATGATCGACAAAATTTTCAAAGAGACCAAAACACCTAAAGCTCAAAACACCGAAAACTCATTTGGTCGAAACTCATAACATCGACACGTGACATTCAAAGCATACTGTAGCGTTACCCTGGAGTTAGAATAAATAGATAGGGGGTGTGGGGGGCACAGCCCAGTCCCCATAGTAAATTTCACAGATACATGTGGCTAGTTATAACAGAGATGACAATATTTAGCTGAATAATTCTAACTCCAGGGTCACGCTACATTGGGGAAAGGTCATAATGCTTTGAATGCCATGCGTCGATGTTATGAGTTTCGACCAATTGAGTTTTCAGTGTTTTGAGCTTTAAATTCTGTTGATCATATGAAGTAGACCCAACTGGAGGGCTCAAAGTGGAGTGGCCAGCACTAGCTGTGCATGCAGGTTTCAACAGTCATTGTTATCCAATTAGTACTACAGCACTGCTCTAGTACCTCTTTAGCAAGGCTTTTAGTAGCATGTGCAACAGATAACACAGCCAGTGCTGCCATGAACTCTCCATGTCTGTGCTTCTGATCTTAAAGTAACACACACAGCTGGTATGCTATATGACTGATGACACAGACAGGTACATGCAGGTCTGATCCATGATGCTGCTGTGAATGTTCATTTGCCTGTAATAGTAGGTGAACACCGTTAAATACACTTCCACGGTCATCATCATGTTCATCACCTGATGTCCCTTTATCATCAGAATGGCTAGCCATATTATCCACCATATCTGTGGCTACAGCATGATCCACATGGCTGTCCTCTTCTGGACTGGGCAATAATACCAATTCAATGGCCTGTGTGCCATGGGTGGTGCTGTCACAGTGACTTACATCACATCCCATGTCATAATCAGTGGATGGGCTACTGGAGGAGGCAGGCAATGGATGTGCTAAGAGACAGATGACACAAGTCACATACCTTCACACAAATTAATTGATAATCTTAGTAATTAAATATGGGGCAGTTATATGACTACAATACTAATGATGATGTTGGCTTAGTAGGACACCATGGCTGTGGGTGGCTCAGGAACCCTATATAACAGAAACATGACATGCACATTATATGACAAACAAATATGACAAATGAGACCAATGAAAATACTAAAATCTACCTGACATGTCCTTTGGTGACTGCACCTTAGGAGGTGAAAGTTAAAATGCAGCTATCATGTGGAAACATAAACTAAAAAAATCATAATTAAGCACATAACAGGCATCATGTGGCATTCCAACAGAGGTATAACCATAGAGGAGATAATACCGGCACATAGCAGATAGCTGAGGCTGATGTGCAGATTACAGGTGTCCTACCTAGGTAGGTGAAGAAGAACACAGTAGTCAGGAAGGGCACAGGTGACATTATAAGTAGACATGTATAAAATAGATACAATGTCTTACCAGTTATATCCTCCTTATTTTGGGGAGTATATCATCTGTCGTAATGTGGATCCTGTGGTATAACAAGGCACACAAACTAACAGGATATGGAGACATGTGTGCGACAAACAGTGTATGTGTTGTCCAGATATGTAAGTGTATGGAACAAGGCAACATGAATATCATGTATCACAGGTGTGCTAGAAAGTGCTGCATTAAATATACAAGAATGACAACCATACCTGGTCTGTCTGTATGTGCAGTTGCAAGACATATGTTTTGTGATGCTGTATTTATAGGTTAAAGTGTCAGGAAAAATTAACATGTGTGTATACCTCACCATCATGACTGAAGGCAGAAGCACAGAAAGCTATGGATCACACTAACAGTATCTGGAGACACGTGACGTGTGTTGCTGGTGTGCAGTTGTTGATGGACCTATGCAACTGGAAAAAAAAAAATCAGACATGTTGATGGAAGTCTTATGCATATATTGTGTTAATAAGATAATGTGCAGTAACACTGATGTTTTACAGCCACAACATGTTAGTTCCATATTCATGGTGAAATTCTGCTGCTGGACCAAAAGTATAATGATATGTTAATATCTGTGAAATTATCCTTAATGAGGTATGCTGTATGCTGTCTTGTTTTGGAATTTAGGACATACATGTATGTCCTAGAACACCTACTTCAGTACTTTCCCCAGGTCTCTAACAATCATGACTGGTGGTATGAAGAGACACAGTGGTATTCCTCACCTGTCATAGTGATGGAGTCTGTTAGCTACATGGAGGATCATGTTTGAGCAACATTGCTGGCAGACCTCCCTGGAGTTATTGTGACCACCAACAGGATTGACCATGTTTGTCAGATCTGTACAAACTTCATCCTCCACAAAGTTCTTCGATCTAGCCATACAAGAAGGATGTAGTCATGCTCGGGCAAAGACTCAATTATATGTATACATATATATATAATATATATATACATATATATATATATATATATATATATATATATATATATATATATATATATATATATATATACATATATATAGGTATATATATATTATATTTTATATATGCATATATATATATATATATATAAATATATATGTGTGTGTGTGTGTGTGTGTGTACAAATTCAGTCAGATATGGGAAGGTACACATGGAAAATACAAGTCAGCATGGTTACTGAAAACAGGTACACAAAAATGTGGTTAAGTGCTGAAGATGCGGCATGTGCAATTCTATTTTAAAATGGCATAAGTGACACAGGTATGCATGCAGAGGCATAGCTGTACATGTGGGAATGGGTAATAAGAAGTAAAAATGTAATGTAAACTTTATTCCTATCTGTCCACTAGCAACTGATGCAAACTTGAAAGTATGACATCACATATTGCATTATTGTGATCAATACTTGTACTAACATATGCCAGTGACAAAGAGGTAGTACATATCAGAAATTGAAGGTAGTCAATCAGGTCAGGTAAATGATCAGAAAAAACTTTACCATCAGACATTTGAACAACCACATACAGATTAATTTGTTAGTGTTCAATAGAACAGCCTTTATTGCCACAGTGTCAGAATGATGCAACAGGGCACACATTGCTTCAGCTGTCAGTGCTACTATAATGCAGTCAAGGGTGCCCATGCTGATAGCTCTCACAGTAGTCCTGGCCACATCTGGAAATACCCATCCCATGTTGATCTACTAAGGAGCTGGATGTGGTAACACCAGCATGTGACAACACAGTATGGGAAGGAGCATGACTGCAATGTGACCATCTGGATATGACTGGAGGGATCTACTTCATATGATCAAAAGTTCATATGATCGACAAAATTTTCAAAGAGACCAAAACACCTAAAGCTCAAAACACCGAAAACTCATTTGGTCGAAACTCATAACATCGACACGTGAGATTCAAAGCATTATGCCCTTTCCCCACTGTAGCGTTACCCTGGAGTTAGAATAAATAGATAGGGGGTGTGGGGGGCACAGCCCCCCACAATGGGGGGTGGGGGCGTAGTCCCCCACATACATAGTAAATTTCACAGATACATGTGGCTAGTTATAACAGAGATGACAATATTTAGCTGAATAATTCTAACTCCAGGGTCACGCTACATTGGGGAAAGGTCATAATGCTTTGAATGCCATGCGTCGATGTTATGAGTTTCGACCAATTGAGTTTTCAGTGTTTTGAGCTTTAGGTGTTTTGGTCTCCCTGAAAATTCTGTTGATCATATGAAGTAGACCCAACTGGAGGGCTCAAAGTGGAGTGGCCAGCACTAGCTGTGCATGCAGGTTTCAACAGTCATTGTTATCCAATTAGTACTACAGCACTGCTCTAGTACATCTTTAGCAAGGCTTTTAGTAGCATGTACAACAGATAACACACTGTCACGCTGTGCAGCCAGTGCTGCCATGAACTCTCCATGTCTGTGCTTCTGATCTTAAAGTAACATACACAGCTGGTATGCTACATGACTGATGACACAGACAGGTACATGCAGGTCTGATCCATGATGCTGCTGTGAATGTTCATTTGCCTGTAATAGTAGGTGAACACCCTCTGACATGCATCCTTGCACGTTAAATACACTTCCACATGTAGTCCAATGAACAGTATTGCTCTGTCATGGGGAAGAGTTATTATCATCACCAGACTCTACATGGGCAGTGGGTTATGGTCATCATCATGTTCATCACCTGATGTCCCTTTATCATCAGAATGGCTAGCCATATTATCCACCATATCTGTGGCTACAGCATGATCCACATGGCTGTCCTCTTCTGGACTGGGCAATAATACCAATTCAATGGCCTGTGTGCCATGGGTGGTGCTGTCACAGTGACTTATATCACATCCCATGTCATAATCAGTGGATGGGCTACTGGAGGAGGCAGGCAATGGATGTGCTAAGAGACAGATGACACAAGTCACATACCTTCACACAAATTAAATGATAATCTTAGTAATTAAATATGGGGCAGTTATATGACTACAATGCTAATGATGATGTTGGCTTAGTAGGACACCATGGCTGTGGGTGGCTCAGGAACCCTATATAACAGAAACATGACATGCACATTATATGACAAACAAATATGACAAATGAGACCAATGAAAATACTAAAATCTACCTGACATGTCCTTTGGTGACTGCACCTTAGGAGGTGAAAGTTAAAATGCAGCTATCATGTGGAAACATAAACAAAAAAAACATCATAATTAAGCACATAACAGGCATCATGTGGCATTCCAACAGAGGTAGAACCATAGAGGAGATAATACCGGCACATAGCAGATAGCTGAGGCTGATGTGCAGATTGCAGGTGTCCTACCTAGGTAGGTGAAGAAGAACACAGTAGTCAGGAAGGGCACAGGTGACATTATAAGTAGACATGTATAAAATAGATACAATGTCTTACCAGTTATATCCTCCTTATTTTGGGGAGTATATCATCTGTCGCAATGTGGATCCTGTGGTATAACAAGGCACACAGACATCAACATCTGGGCATGCTCCACAGGCATGACTGCAGGCAGATATGTAAAACAATTGTGGCTTCTCACTAACAGGATATGGAGACATGTGTGCAACAAACAGTGTACGTGTTGTCCAGATATGTAAGTGTATGGAACAAGGCAACATGAATATCATGTATCACAGGTGTGCTAGAAAGTGCTGCATTAAATATACAAGAATGACAACCATACCTGCTCTGTCTGTATGTGCAGTTGCAAGACACATGTTTTGTGATGCTGTATTTATAGAGAAACTGAAACAAAATTAAGAAAAGCTCCTACCTTGAAAAGTCAGGCCCAGATGCAATATCCAGATTCTGACTAATAGTATTAAAATTTTTACACAAAGATTTAGCCCTGAGTAAGAACTACTTATATGTGCATTCCAAACAGACACAGACCTGGTTAACAACAAGAAAAATGATACTCTTCCTTAAGAGTGAACCTGCAAGCTGTCCTAAAAACTATAGACCAATAACTTGCTTTCCGATTATGTATCATCTACATACTGGAAGTGATGCTGACAAATATCTACACTAAATTTATTAAGTGTACAGAGTCTGAATACAAAAACATCCTTTCCACATTTTTGTACTTTCTGGTCACTCAGAAAGATGACATTTAGTGTGCATGTAGTCTACACTTTGCTGTAAACTTTATAAATCCCCTCGATATTTACGGCTGCAAGAAAATCAGTAGGAAAACTAAAACTGAGAGAAAGAAGCTGTGAATCATGCTTGTTTTGTATGTTCACTCAGAATGGTATACACTTGATGTAGAATAAGTGTAGGTGTTAATGAATGCCAGGGAAGGGTTATAGTCATTTATAAGAAAACTCAATCACGGCACTAGGACAAAAGGGAAAAAAAGAATGTCATATGGAAAAAAGGATCATTCATAATGGAGAATAGTGAAAAGGGTATGAATCTAATTATGGCATGGCTAGATTACAAATAAGCATTTGACAGCATCACACATTCATGAATAAAGAAGTGCTTACAGGTGTATAAGATATACCATCAATTGACCAATTACATTGCGGTAACTATAAAAGAGTTGCAAACCACTTAGCAGCTAATCATGATAGAGGACACATTGTTATCTCAGGGATAGAAATTAAAAGGGGAATATTCCAGGGTGACTCCTTCTTATGCTGCTGTTTTGTCTTGCCCTCAACCCATTAAGCTGTTTACTTAACAAATTAGATTGTGGTTACAATTTGGCTCCCAGAAACAACAATGTGTAAAAACTTCTCATCTTCTTTTCATGGATGATTTAAAATTGTATAGTTCGTCAGATGAGGAGCATAAAGCAAAAGCTTTTCAGATGATACAAGAATGTCATTTGGTGTTGATAAATGTGCAAAAGCAACATTTAAAGCAGGAAAGATGCAGCACCAAGAAAATATCAGTCTGAGACAGGAATGTGATATAAATGAACGAGCAGGAAGGAGTGTATAAATATTTTAGAATTGCTAAAGGATTGACAATAAACATGGACAAATAAGAATAAAACTCAGTAAGTAATATTTAGAAGGCTAAAATTAAAACAGCCCTAACATCTAAGAGCCAAGACCAACCTATAAACCAATTTGCTCTTCCTGTTCTAACGTAGGTTTGGGGTGATTGACTAACCCCAAGAGGTATTGGATCAGTTAGACAGGAAAACAAGAAAAATGCTTCATGCTTATCAAATGATGTGTAAAAGTCAGTGTATACCAACATTATATATTCCTCATTCTGAAGGAGGTATGAGCCTTCTCAAAATTGATTACATGCATAGATTTACAATCATTGGACTGCATATGTCCCTGCTGACCTCAAAAGATCCAAACAAAGTAAAAGTTTTAAAACATGAGGCGAACAAACATACGATGACTCCCTGCTTAGATTAGCAGAAACATATATCAGTGACAAGCGGGAATTGAAATCAAAGCAGAAGTAGACAAAAATCAAGCAACAACTGAATGCACCAAAAAAAAAAAAAGAAAAAATATAAGGAGAAGGATGAGATGAGAAGGCAAGAAATGTGGATAAGGCATAAATATAGTTACAGATACAGAAATTTCCTGGAACAACCTCATGCTAATCAGGATCCGATGCAGGAATGTTTAAGGACAGGTAAATTTAAACCAAAAGATGAAAGCTTAATATTGGTGGCCCTCAATAGTGGGCTACATACACATTGGTTTACAAAATCTATTGAGCATGTTGGAGGAACAGACAAATGTAGGTTTTGTAAAACAGAACTGGAAGCAATCACACATCTTGTTGCTGGGTGTAATACAGTAATGGCAGAGGTCCTGTATACTGAAAGGCATAATAATGTGCCAAAACGTACTGCATTGGGAATTGTGCAAACTTTGCAATACTGAAGTAGCTGAGAAGCATTAGAAACATGGGCCACAAGCCATTGCTGAGAATGATGAAGTTTATATCACCTGGGATCACCCATTACCAATAGTTAAAAAAAAAGATGTGAGAAAAACAGATATAGTAGTCCTTGAAATTAAGAAAAGAAGACAAAAGTAGCACTGATGATTGAAATTGCTACACCCATTGATTACAGTGTCTTATGTACAAGAAGACACAAAGTAAAAAAATACCAGGATTTGCAGCGAGAGATGATGGCAATATGGATCCAGACAGTTCCAATAGTGGTACGAACAATGGGTCTCATAAAAAAAGATTTTATGGTCATATCTAGATATGCTACGGAAGCATTTAACTCTATATGAATTATGGGAGTCACTTTTGGGCAAATTGCAGGTGCTGCAAAGAACACTTTTGGCTAATGTCAAAGATTGAAACAATACTAATTTCATGAACTTTAATCATACTTTGACTTAGGGATGGGTCTCATTCCTGTCATGGTATTAGAAACCCAAAAGACTTAGAGAAATTAAATTGTAAGTTAACTATGTGCACAAAGCTTTTAAATACCATGTGTGCCATACATAATTAATGAAGTTCATTAACATTCAGTGTCCTGGAGTCCTTTTTTCTCAAATCTGCATAAGTTCTTGATATTCAGTGTAATGACCAATAGCTTGACATAATCAGATCTTCACTGGAGAGTTGCAGAGGCCCAACACCAATCAGAAGATGCCTACAGTAAGTGGCATAATCCCCACCTTAACAGTTACATTATAGTAAATGTATTTGGTATAAATATCTATTTCTAAGACTGTTTCAATTGTATTTTTGTGCATCTGTCATGATAAAGGGTAATTTAACTAAAATTATAATTTCAACTCCTTCTGAAATTATCCACAACTATACTGAGCCAGTGTACACATTATGAATCAACTTTGATTATGACTGTACAGTCATATGGGCTTCACACATATAACTGTTAAACATATGCCATCAATTCTCTTTTTAGAATCCATAGCTAACTGTTATCTCACTTAGCTGAACAGGTTAAACAATAATTCAAAGTAACTACTGATCTCCTAGGGGTGGGTTAAAGTCCCATTGTAAGCTAATTTTAAATAGTAGCGGTTATATACATAATATCAAACATAACCTATGGAAGACATATGTTTGTTTGGCAGCTTATACTGTACAGCTTTTTGCACATGTTTCACTGACACCTATAACACTTAGGCTACAGATGATAATGCTTTTCTCCATATATGTAACACTTGTAGAAGCATCAGACAGCATATTTCTGTATGTGTCGATGCTCAGTAGTACATACATTATTAAGGTCTACAGTATAGCAATTACATTATCATGATATCCTCATTTATTCTAATCACATTCATGAATGCAAATGACCACTACAGGTCACCTTGGCTGAAATATGTTTGAGTTTGTAAAGAAAATGAAAGTTTAAGACAGTTAAACACAGTATGCTGGCATATACTAATATTACAAGACAGATATATGTGTGACCCATCATCATTCCATACATTTTTCAAAATTAAAGAGAATATGTTGTCCATTAGCTCAAAATGTTAAACAATAAGCTCCCATGAAGCTTTCTTGCACATATGTTGGTTGAAAACTTAGAATGTACTGGTTTGAATGTTATTTTGCCAGTTCCATATTTCCTGTTTCATAACAGATTTGTGATATCTGTACTTATTTATTTATTTAACATTTGTTAACCAGGAATGTCCAACTTGGAATGAAGGCAATTTTCAGGGGAGGCCCAGGGAGAAAGTAAGTTATTCAGTACGGCTTTTTACATATCTAGCATGTATACAGTGCATTAAAGCCAATAGTGCTTAGATCTTAGAGGACTATGCATTTCTCTATTATCGGAAAAGTTTCTGGAAACATCCCACAGTACCTCTGTATGATGCAAATGCTAATGAATATATGCATTAGTAAGCTGTACATTATAGAATAGACAACATCATTATAGTATCAATGTTTGTTGTAATGACTTTCATGAATGTAATAGCTATGTAGGTCAGGAAGACCAAAATGTTGCCTGTAAAATAAAAGGCAGTTACAAGACGTGTACTTCTATAAACCATTTTCTGTCTTTTGGCTGTATGTTCACCATTGTATGATTAGACGTGTGCTATTTAATCATGTGGTTGTCCAAGAATGCCATTACTGACTTGTCCATTTTGAAAAGTACCTTCTGATATTTATTTTTGAAAACTGTAACAGTTTAACTCAGTATACTGACTCATACAAATATTATAAGGAGGATGTATGCATAGCCCATCATTATTCTATACAGTTTTACAGCACTAATGCATGTTTGCTGTCCATTAATTCAGAGTATTAAGTAATAAGCCAGTGTGAATGATCTGTGGATATATGTGGGTTTGAATGTCTATATAGACTTATTTGGCTGATATTTTGCCAGTTCCTCATTTCCTATTTAACAACAGATATGGGAGATACTCATCTGGTAAGTTATGCAGTACAGCTTTTTACACATCTTGTATTTACTTGGCACATTGAAGCCTATAGCACTTAGATCACAGATGACTTTGACTATCTCCATTATCCACAAAGGTTCTGGAAACATTCTAACTATGTCAATATGACTATATGTGTAAATGTTGAGTGATACATCTATATCTTACCTGTATATTTTATTATTTTGTTTTACTTGTTTAAAAAAAAATTATTAGTGTTACCATTGTAACAATATTCAAATATATATAACAAATAGAAAAAATAAGTAATAAACTATAAACATTATTTACATTTGACTTGAATAAAATTAGATAATAGAAACAAAATCAATCTCTGAAAGTATTTGCATAACATGTAGACACGTTTTTTTCTTTCTTTCCCTATCATTAAGAATCATCTGAGATAATTTTTAAAGTCTCAGTAAGAGATAGTATCTTATTCTAGGGATTGTTACTCCATCCTTTTGGCACAATTCTCAGATCCTTGATTTTGATTTCCATAAAAGCTGTTTCTTTCAATAGAGACAAAAATTCTGCAACTGTTGGTGCTGATGATGATTTCCATTTACTTGTAATGCACTTCCTTGCCACAGCTAATACAGTCCATAATAGGTATGAGTTATTGTTCATTTCTACTGTTTTATTAACATTTAATATGATTAAAAATTTTGTTATACAAATGTGTCTGTAAATGTAGCTTGTAGAAATGTATTTATTTCTTCCCAATACCTTTTGAGTTTTGTACAATAGTATAACATATGAATCCAGTTTGCTTCACATTTTTGTAAACACCTCCAACATATAACTTTTTTGCTAGAATTAAATTTGGCTAATGTTATGGAGTACAATACGTTAGTTTTACTTTCCATTGATAAAATGATTGTATGGCCTTTTGTAATGAAATTCCAGTAGGTTTAGTGAGTTTTAACTTTATAATTCATTAAAATTTTTTAAAGTTTTGTAGTTATATTTGTCCAATTGTAATTGTTATAAATAATTTCAAACATGAGTTTTGTTAGTTTGGGATTTGTTTTAAATGAGGAGTTGTTGATTATTCTACATAGATCTTGTGCATGTGATATTACACTTTGAAGTACTAGTCAGTCATTGTTTGTGATGTCATATGCACTTAATATATAGCGAAAATTTAATACTTTCTGATTGTTTATACAATGTTGCCAACAAATATATATTTTTTGTTTCCCAAATGGTGAAAATATTTTTATGCATCTTGTTCATGAAGTTTTTTGTAGAAGTGAATGGTATTAATAATTCCATCCAAAAATGTATATCTGTATTGATGTTTATAAATTTTCTAAAGGAGTTATAAATATAGCTTATATAATTTAGATTGGTTGTTTTTTTATATACTATTTTGAAAATTAACACTTAGAGTAAGACATAGCTTATTATTTTGATTATTTAACATGAGGTTTTTAGTTATATTATTTTCATTTAAGAATATAATAGTATGAATAGCTTTCCAATTGGAAGAATAATTTGGATCTATCCAGTTTATAAGTGCTCTAAAGGTTGAGGCTTTAATGTATGATTCTATATCTGGGAAATTAATTCCTCCTTTTTCCCAAAGTCTGATATGATGTGTATAAGCTATTCTATTCCTATTAGGGTACCAGAGGAATTTTAATAAGATTGTTTTTATTTCTTTTTAAATTTGTTTATTTGGTGTCATGGGAATAGCTTGAGCTATATATATAATTTTTGGAAGTAATATCATTTTTATTAATTGTAGTCTATCTTCAAATTTCAAGTACATTGTATTCCATTTTGCTATATGAGTTTTTATAATGCTTATGATTTTTCCAGAATTTGTAGTTAATGTTTTTTTTCTGTTTTCACATAGGGTAATTCCTAAATACTTCATAGTGGAGACTTGTTTACCTATTATATGATTAGTGTTTGACAAAAGAGAATTGTTTTTGTTCAGAATCATATAGTTAGATTTTGTTTTGTTAAAAAGAAGACCTGAGATTGAGTAGAATTTCTTAACTTGTATATCTAATTCTTTTAGGGAATCTTTTGAAACAGATAAGGTTAGAAGTATGTCATCTGCAAATAACATAATCTTGGAATTAAATTGATCATAAATATCTATGCCTTTTATTTTTGAGTTACTATGTATTGAGGAAGCAAATAGCTCCATAGCTATTGCAAATAAAATTGGGGACATCAGACAACTCTGTTTTGTGCCTTTAGTTATCGCTATAGTTTCTGAGGTGAATGGCTCAAGTTTTATATATGCAAGATTGTCTTGATATATATTTTTTATCAATGTGGTAAAGGGAGTGAGGAAATTCAAAAAGTTCTAAAGCTTTATATAAGTAATCCCAATTTAACGTATTAAAGGCTTTTCAATGTCTAATGTTACTGTGGGAGCTTCTTGTTTATCTCTGTTTATTATAGCTGTTAGAGTTAATATTCTTTGGATGTTATCATAAGTACACATATTATATATAAAACCTGTTTGATCTTCATTTATGATGTGAATCAATGACTTTTATTAACTAATATGGACATAAACATTTTATAATCATTACTGAGTATTGAAATTGGCCTATAAGAATTACATTGTTTGGGATCTTTATTTTCTTTAATTATTGGTATGATTAATGAGTATCTCCATGATGGGGGATTTCATTTTGCGTTTGTACTTAAAGTTTTGTGAAATATTGATAATATTGAAGTTGGAAATATTTTATATAGTTCATTTGTTATTCCACTGATTCCAGGAGTTTTCTTGCATTTACTTTCCTTAATTTTTTCAATGACTTCCTTACAAGAAATTTGTTTTAGAATATTAAGTTTTAGTTTTTTCTGGTATTTTTGTTTTTGATTATAGGAATATTGACTTCTACATTAGAGAAGTTATTATGTGTTTTACCTGATATATATTGTTCAGTATAGTGAAATTTAAAGGCATCTAGTATATCACTTATATCTGATAATTTTTTTTTTTATTCTTCCTTCCCTCATGGGAGATATTTATGATGTTATTCTCTCTAGTTTGTCTTTTAATTCTCATTGCTAAAGTATGCATATGTTTAGGTGTTGTAGCATATGATGTTTAGTTTTACTTTTTCTAATGCTAGGTTAGTCTTGTGGTTTAGAATTTCATTGTATTTTTTATTTAATTCTTCTATTTCATTTTTGTTTTTGGATATATTTGTTGGATCCTTTTTATTAATATTTGTAATTTGTTCTTGCATATTGTGCAATTCAGATTCCCATTCATTTGATTTATTTTTGAACCAAGTCAGAATTTTGCCATAAATATAAGCTTTCATTGTGCCCCATACAATTACAATATTTGTTTCTTCAGTATAGTTAGTATCTAGGTAGAATTGCAGTTCAGAATCTAGCCATATTTTTAACTGTTTAATATTTGTAATATAGGCCAATATCCTTGTCA
Organism: Protopterus annectens; assembly: GCF_019279795.1. Lineage (NCBI taxonomy): Eukaryota > Metazoa > Chordata > Ceratodontiformes > Protopteridae > Protopterus > Protopterus annectens. Next base: position 828,617,702 of record NC_056729.1, on the reverse strand, counting down.
TATATATTAAGCTCTTGTAATTTGCTTGTAGTTTAAAAATAAGTGAGTTATGATCTGATAAAGGACACAGGGTTATAGAGAAGTTAATTATTTTTGTATTTAATTCTTGAGATATAATAATTTTTTTCTATTCTTGTTTGAAGACATTGGGGACCTACAGACATTGGATCCTACCCAATATGGCTTTATCAAGGGCAGATCCTGCCTTCTGAACTTGGTCAACTTTTTTGAAACAGTCACTAAGGCCATTGATGAGGGTAAGGCAGCTCACACAGCCTACCTTGACCTTGCAAAAGCCTTTGACACCATACCCCACTCGGGCATCATAGACAAACTCACCAGCTTAAATGTAAACCCATATGTCACAAGATGGGTTGCAAACTGGCTCAAGGACAGAACCCACAGGGTCAGAGTTGCTGGAGCTATGTCAGACTCTAAGCCAGTCACAAGCGGTGTCCCACAGGGCTCAGTCCTGGGACCCCTCTTGTTCAGCATTTATTTTTCCGAGGTACAGGCAAACATAGGAGGATTGTGGCTGACAAAGTTCGCAGATGACTGCAAACTGGGCACCATAATTGATACTCCAGCGGACACAAACATCCTTCAGAGAGGCCTCATAGAAATGGATAATTGGTGCCAGAGCCATGGCCTTAAGCTAAATGCCAAAAAATGTATAGTCATACCCTTTGGGAAAAACAAGGTACCGACAAATTACCACATAGGCGGTAATCCATTAAGTACGGAAGAGGTAATCAGGGACCTAGGGACCCAGGTTGACAGTAACCTCTCATGTGACACTCACATTGCCAAAGTGGTTTGGAAGACCTTCTATATTGCCCACCTTATCATGAAGGGTTTCACATCTAGACCAAGAGAGGTCATTGTGCCCCTGTACTCTTCTCTTATCAGGCCAATGATTGAGTACAATGCCCCATTTGGGATGTATCTCACCCGACACCTGCAGCAGTTGGAAAGACCCCAAAAGTTCCTCACCAAGAGGATAAAGGGTCTTAAACATATGTCATATGCTGCCCGACTGAAAAAGCTCCAGCTCTATTCAGTCGCATACCGCCTACTCAGAGGTGATCTGTGCCTGATGTACAAGGCCATGTCCAATCCTGAATTAATGGACATGCTCCACCTCAAAAAATCCAAATCCATCAGAGCCACGAGAACAAGTGAATTAAACCTCAACACAGAAATAAATAGAATGTGCTGGAGGGACAGATGCATAACCCAGAGGCTCCCTACACTCTGTAACAGAATCCCAGTCCATGTTAGGCAGAGCCCCTCACTGACTCTATTCAAGAGAAATCTCGACGAGTGGATGGGAGATCATAGGTTTACCCAGGGGGTCATCTCTTTGTCACTACTAGACAGAGGCATAGTAAACTAAACCCTAAAAAGGCGTAGTATTCTCATCCTAAGGGGTGGTGTAAGCCACATACACTCTGGCTAGGCTTATAAATGCCCTAGGGCAGATAGCCTAGTACGAACCTATGAACCTATGAACCTATGAATGTTAAATCTGTAATCTTGATGAGAAAATAATAGTAAGTTAAAGTCCTTGTAACTGTATGTATCAATTAAATTTAGGTTTTCTGTCCATTTTTAAGTATTTTTTTTTTCCTATGGGGATGAGATGAAGGTTTCTTTTGCTTGTAGTCTCTGAATTGTCTAAAATACAATTAAAGTCCCCACCTATTATTAAGTTTCCCTTGTATACTTTATTTATGAGAGCTATATTTTTTTTAACTGTCCCTACACCTATGCCAGGAAGCCAATATAAGTTTACTAGTGTTCAAATTCTGTTTTGAATTTTATTATTACTATAGCTATATTTCCTTCTTTATCTTCATAATTATAAATGATTTGAGGGTTAGTAATATTTTTCTTCCAAACTATCATTACTCATCTGTTTTTTTTTTTGTATGAAAAATGAGATAATATTAAATATCGATTTGGATTCCATAATTATTTATCTTTTATTTTAAAATAAGACTCTTGAAGAACTATCACTTGTGCTTTGTTTAGTTTTAAGTATTTTAGTAAATCTGAGCTTTTCCTGAGATTATTTAAACCATTAGTATTTAGCGAAAGTAATGTTAATTCCATATTGCTAGACTGCGTTTGTAGTGTATTTGCATTTGTATCCATCTTAATTTTCTCTAATTATCCCAGGATTGAGTACATTTGTTATATATTTTATGCATTGTGATCAGATTGATTTTTTTCTAGTAAATAACAAAAGTCGAATATATATACAGGCCAATAAAAGTTATAAAGGAAAATGTTAAAGTCAAGAATGCATAACAAGATAGACAGGATTTGTTCTATCAGATTATGTCCCATACCTAACCACAAAATGAAAAGCAATAGGTACCCTTCTTTTGGGCACCATTTATTATCACTGGAGATGTTGAATTATACCAAAAAAAAAAAACAAAACAAAACTCATAGATGTTGTTTAAATTAGTAGCTAATTGAAACAAGAATTAACTATAATCAGAATATATGCATATGTTCTAAGTTATAGTGTGTGATATTTATCACAATTATTAAACATATTTCTAGGTTGTGAACTACTAAGTAGTTATTCTAGCGGTGATTTAAAATCTGTGTGAAATGTGATTGTCAGTAAATAGAAGTATGAAAATATAACAGAAGAAGTTTGTTCTCTGAATAACCACACTACTGTATCAAATTTAAGATTAATCAGATTAAGAGTACTTCCATAGAATATTATACAGTAATATATTATCTATAACAGATAGACTAGTGAAACAGCTGTTATATTAGTGCTTTTTTTTGTAACAAAAATCAGTAAAACATCAATATAATTTACAAATTATTAATAGACATTTGAGTTTAAATTTACTACACGTGTAGCTATGTTACTGTATATAAATAGTGGATACCAACTTTTTGTGAGATTAAATACATTGTAATGAAATACGATAGATATTTCTATTGTTTATGTATATTACATATCAAAGGATCAACAATAGCCAAATATATTTCCATATATAGTGTAAATTCTCAAAAACAAATTCTCATCTAGATAAACAGATTCAAATTTTAAAACACGAGTGAATTAAACATTAGTATGCAGTTTAACTTCAGTAGACTATAATAGACACATTTTTCCCTTTCCTTTTTCCCCCTTCCTGTTTCTACATACTGCATCAAATTATTGATACAATATATTGTAAGCATACAAGAATATTCACGTCAGTTTCTATGCAGCTGCTTACCATATCCTTTTCTTTTCTCCCTCCATTTTATAGTATGTGCTTTGAGATCATAGATATTTTGTTCAGTGAGACAACTGTTATTACTTTTAATCATTTGTAAAGAATAAAAAATTAATTTAAGATATTAAATATTAACAAAGTCTTATTGAATGTCCTATTCGTTAATAGGTTTGTGTTACATTGCTATTACAGTTGTTCACATTGACTTTCTCCATTAAGTAAACCCATTCTGAGCTTCTTTCATTTCGCAGGTTCTCTTTTGCTGAACAATGCTTGTTCCAGGCTATATTAGACCATACTTTAAAATGTTAGCTTTCCTTTGATCTAATTAGTTAATTATCTGGAGTTTGTAATAGGAAAGCTTAAATATTTTAGTAGTCTTTACTTATTCTCTACCATTATTTAGTAAATGTATTTGTCCCTTTAAAATGGTATTATGATACTTGTAAGCATGGAAATGTTTACTAACGTTTCCTCTTCCTGTATTTAGGCTGTATGTATCGCAGTGCATTAAAATAATTATGTTGAATTTAGAGTAGGGATGCCTTTTCTTTACTTTAAGTAAACCAATGTTTAGTGTCTATCAATAGTCTGTTGCTGGTGGAACATTTATTACAGGTAAGTGTGTTTGCTTCTGAAAATGTTTTCCTGTATTGCGTGACTTGTGCCACTCTTCTTGATTTTGACGAGCGAGCTGGGCTTAATGCACTGAGCTTTTTCAACAGTGCAGATTAAGTACCAATATCAAAGCAGCTGTTTAGGATCAAAGAAAACACTCACAACTGCTTCCTGCTCCAATACTGCTAAGCCACTGTATGCCAAAGTACTATTCCATAAGAAAAGGATCATCTTTTTTCTCTCTCCAATACAATGTGTCTACATCTACTTTTCTAAACTCTAAGCACCTCTATTGACTCTTCACTATTGACCCACATGCTACATGAATTAATAAATAAAGCACTACAGCAAAACTGACTACTGTCCACCACAAGCAGATCATGGGCAAATTCATAATAAAGACCAACATAAATGGTGTATCCACTTTGGGCCAGTATAATTACTTAGGCCAATATTTAACTTTTTTTATGCGAATTGTGTCTCATTACATAGTTATGCTATTTATGTTGGTGTTAATGCACTGGCCATTTACTTATTACAAGCCAGCAAGAATCCTTACATAGATGTTTATTTTTGATACGTAACTTTGTACCTCACTTCCTGGTTATACTGTATGCACTTGCATTAATGCACAGAACATTTGCATCTATGTATAATGAAAGTAGAAATCAAAGCAAGTATATAATCTACAAGGAGGCTCACGACTACTACCTAATCAAAAATTGTCAAGTCGCATGTTCTTGAAATGTAGTATTGTGAAATTTGGCGCTCTTTTTGTTTTTTATTTTTTCCTTTCATAATACACTTACACTTATGTCCTTGAGCCCAAAGCATCCCCAATAAAGCATTACCACTGACCAATTTATCAGAAAAAGTAATAGAAACAGTTTCTCACCAAAGCAGTTTGTTATTTTCACAAAAACCTCTATTCTAATGTGCTAATAGACTGAAATTAATCAAGCAATAACTACATGAGTACTGACTTTTTACTTCAAGTTCAGTTTCTAATACTATTGATATAATGGCTAGTATTATATTTGTAAATAACAAGCAAATAAAATAAGTTAAATAAAATAAGATATTGGAAGAAAGGAAAATTAAATGTACATACTTTGTTCTCAGGATGTATAAGTTATAATTTTGTTGATTCTTTAAGAGAATTGGATGAAACTATGTTTTTAAGATAATTTTTTTTTTGTTTCTTCTTCTTCACGTCAGTCCAAGTATTCTTTTTGGAGGATCTTTTTAAGGATGTGGATGCTGGCCATTCCATTTCTTCCAGTATTTTGATTATGTTGTTGTTCTTGATGAAAAAAGATGCCTCCTTGAAGTTGTTAAAAGTTCTCATGTCATTTACATAAAAGATTCTGATTTTTGCTGGATAGACAAGTTGTGCTTTTATTTTATTTTGTTTAAGGAGTTTCACAAGTGGACATATTTTTCCTTAATTCCAGTACTCTGGAGGAATAGTCATTGCCAAATCTTATTTTATTTTGTTTATAGGTTATGGGACTTTTTCTCCATGCTGATTTAAGTACAAGTTCTTTATCCAGAAATTATAGGAATTTTACTACTATAGATCTTGGAGGAGCAGTTGGTGAGGAAGGCATTAGTTTACTTCTGGCTCTATGTGCCCTCTCTATGCTACTGGATAGTCCTTCTTTTAAGTCTAATATTTCAGGTAGCTAAGAGTTAAAAACATAATGATGTCCTCACCTTCATATTTCTCTGGTAGTCCAAAGATCCTTATATTTGTTCTTCTTTCTCTATTCTCCAGGTATTTTGTTAATTAGCCAGTTGTATTGTTGTAAAAGGAATTCATTATGATTTTCCTCCTCTTTAAGTCTTCCATCTATGCCACATAATGAAGTTTCAATGTCAGATATTTTTGTTTGTTGTTGCTATAATATTTCTTTGAGCACATTGGTTTGTTTCTGACAATTTTCTTTAAGGTTGTCTAGATTGTCATTGAATTTGTCCATTTTCAGAGAAAGGTCTTGTAGAGTGGTTGACATAAGTTGTATTTCCTTTTTTAGTGTAGTTTGAGTGGGAATTCTTTGACTTGCTCATTTCCACCCTGCTGTTATAGGGTCTATATTAGAACATCAAATGTTTAACAGTTCAAATCACTAAAGGTCGACCCTTAGTGATCGAACTGTTAAAACATTGAATGTTCCAAAAAAAAAAATTTAAAACAAAACAAAACAAAAAAACTAAATGGTGTAGGCAGGGGGCAAGCCCCCATGCACTCCCCACACCCCCCGCTACTTAAATATACCAAATCCGAGGCCACACTACATTGAAATAAATGGAAATCTCCCCTTACGGAGATTTCCGTTTACTTCTTCGACGTTCTACAGTTTCACTATTCTCGTGCCAACAATGTCAGATTTGACATTGTCGGCTTTCGGGAATTCAGTATGGACCGTTGTTATAATCTCCAGGAAGTTTTGACAGGAACATTTCAGTAGATTTTCATCAAATTTGATGTATAAATATGTTGTATATTCCTTAATAATATTTTAATATTTTAGCTTGGTAAAGTTGATTATTTCCTTGTTTTTAGTATAGTTTTGTGGAGCTCCAAAATATGCTGCTATCAGTTTGCCATCCAGGCTCTGCCCCCCCCCCCCCACACACACACCTGTATATTTTAAATGTCACAATATTATGTTCTAATCCATTCTTGTTTAACTGCCCTCCTACCTTTTTACAAGTTGATGTATTAAATACTACTGATGACCAGTAATTCCTATAATGTGTAGTTATGTCTTTCAAGAGGTCACATGTATATTGCAAAGTATGACACCTTGAGATCTTGAAGTGTTACAGCTGTCTGTTATTGCTGTGATCAGTATGCTGACATGCAACCAAGATTGCACATATTTGTCATTCCAATGCACAGCACATGTAGCAGTTGTACTATTCTTTTAGTCATCCTGCAATTTAGAAGCACAAAATCAGTTGTTTAATTCTTCACTGCATAGGCATGCAGTTGAGTGTTTTAACTTTTATCAATCCATGCAAGTACAGCTATGGTGGTTAGCTATGCAGGTAGAAGTCAGGCCTGTAGTGTAAACACAGATGAGAGTTGTAGGCTTGAATCTCAGTTTCTCTAAATTGTATACAGTACTTCTCACAGATGTGCAGAATTAAGAGTAATACAGCAATACCTAAATGTGAAATTCTATTTCAAGGCTGACTGACAAGTGATACTTGTTTTCTTCTACATAGCAATCATCACATATTTACTTGACACAATGCTTCTGTGGCAGTAATATTTCCTTTTTACCATTTCACAGCTAATGAAGACTGTGCTCATAACTGTTTTATAACAATCTACATTTATTTCTCCAAAATGATTCATAACATAGCTTAAAAAATCAGTTTGCAATGTTTATTGATTGGACCTTCAGGCATGCTAATATTAATGTCAGACTACCCATAATGCATCTGCAAGGTAAGTCAAATAGTCCCTGATTTATTGAGAATAACAGTATAAATTATAAATTTAATTTAAATAATTCATTATGCTTTGGTTCTTAATTTAAATGTTGTCATTTGACATTGAGGGTATACTTGCTAACGGTAGTTTATGTTTTTCTTTTTTTTGTTTTTGTCACTGCCATAATATGAGGTAGTGCCATCTATGCTAGGGAGAGTAAGGCAGTGCATGTGTAGCATATGCCAGCATAGCTAGCTGGAGTTTTGTAAAGCATTTTATGGCATTTTACTATCACACTGGTTTGTACAGATGCTCGTGTTAAACATGTATTTGTGAAGTTGCTTGTTTTAAAAATGCATCAGCAGTGAGTCCCACTGGTCAGAACAGAGATATAGATGGATGTCAGACAATATTATTATAACTGATGAAATGTATATCTTTAAACAGAGAATTCTGGAAGGGAAGAGATTAATTTCAGTCCAGCTAATTTCGAAAAATAGGTTAAAAATAAAACGGGTTGGTTTAGGCCATAAAAATTTGATCTTACAGGTCTGATTGCAACCAAAGACAAAAATGTCTGGGTAAACCAGGACTAGGAATCTTACTGTAGGTTCATAGGTTCATAGGTTCCTAGGTTAGTACTAGGCTATCGGCCCCAGGGCCTATACAAGCCTAGTCATAACAATCCCCTGGATATTTCTTCCCACAATATTTACTTCCCTGGACCCCTGTCTAGCAGGGTGACTGACATGATCCCCAGGGTGAATTTCCTGTCTCCAAGGAGGCACTCTGCTTGACATGTATGAGCAGTCTATTTCAGAGTATGGGGAGTCTCTGGGTCAGGAATCTATCCTGTTAGCATGTTTTGTTCATTGTGATGACAAGGTGTAGATCCCTGGAGTGTGTGGCTCTGAGGGAGTGGGGTTTCTTTAAGTGGAGCATGTCCAAAAGCTCAGGGTTTGACATGGCCTTGTATGTTAAGTAGAGATTGCCTCTGAGTAGACGATATGCCACACAGTATAGCTGGAGTTTTTTTAGACGGTCAGCATAGAGCATCTGCTTTAGGCCTGTGCCCTTAGGGGTGAACTAATTCCTACCATGGAAGGGTGGAATTTTTTAAATTGTTTTATAGCTTTCAGATGCTGCAAGAGATCTTAGCAAAGCTCTGGGTGTGTATTTTACCAGAGTCAGGTGACCAGATGTGATGTCATTCTATAACCAGCACTGAAATGATTCTTTAGAGATTAGTGAGAAATATTCTGGAACTCTCACAACAGCACTTTGATTTTATGTGCCTGACAGGAAAGATTTCTCACAGATATCTCACACAATCTCACAACTCATCTTGTCATGCTGTAGTAAGCAACTCAGCACTCACTATCTTGCCTTGCTTTAGTAAGTAACCATGGAACAGTAATTCTTTAGTCAGTCAGGAAAATATAGTGACATTAGTTAAGTATTGTTTTTCTATATCTGTGTGAATCTATCCAACTGTATTATTTTTTTATATCTCCTCTGTCTGAAACTCTGGTATTTATTGTAACTAGATATTCAGTATTCTCATGTTTTCTATTTTATTAATTATTAAATATTTTTATACCTTTCATTATAGCTGGTCTTTCACAGAATACTTTTAACCTGCTTATATTAGTAACACTGTGGCCACTCCTGAAAACCTTGCTGCATTGGTCAAACTCTACCATTTGTATTAGTATAATCTGGTACCCTTGTAAGAGCTGTAGAGTAGATGACTGGTGGCAGCGTAATGACTTTATAGTCTGGGCAAAGGGGACACAGCTGGTAAATCTGTGCCAGCCTTTCCCAGGTGTGTGTGTGTGTGTGTGTGTGTGTGTGTGTGTGTGTGTGTGTGTGTGTGTGTGTGTGTGTGTGTGTGTGTGTGTGTTTGTGTGTGTATGTCTGGAAATTAAATATCCAAGTGTATGTGCCAGCTACTTGAAAAAGGGACATGGAGTTCCAAAGTGGTCAGTGTGGAGTCTTGTTTGGGGCATGGATAGATTAAGAGAGTCCAACCCCAGGTCTGGAGGGTGATCCTTGTGTGATCTTAAGGGAAACTATGCTTGGTGCAGAGAGTTGGATCTGAAAATACTGGGTTTATCCATTTATGCTCCTAGTGGCCATCCCTTACCAGTGTCAGTAGCGAGGATTAAGGCTGCTTGATTGCTGGCCCAGACTAGGGACCGCCATAGTCACAGCCTAAATGATACACATCTGTGAGTAACTGTTATAATACTTTTATATAGACTGTTTTACATGTAAGTTTCCTGTGCTGTTTGAACAGGTGGTGGTACTGGTGCTTACTGATGATTTTTTGGCCATAGCGTGTCTATTCCTTTGTTGATTGAGTGACTGCTGTCTCAATATTCTGAATGCTGTAGTGAGACATTTTCTGGCATGTCTTGCAGTTCTGTATAACTGCTCTGTTATGGTTTGCTTTCCTGGTGTGTCTGAGTTGTTACATATTATAATTGCGATCATCATTGCAATGTTTGAATTGTGCAGGTACATATATAAGCATAATACAAACATATGCAGTGACAGTATCTGGAGGTGCCATCCCTTAAAACTGTACATGTCTCATGCTGCCACTGTGATTATGATTGTCCAGTTTTTCTGAAGTTTTGTATTCCATTCTAGCTCTATGATGTTGTGATGTCAGTCATAAACCTTGTTGTGCTGTTCATGTCATTTCAATGTATATTTTAAGTTTACCACTGCTTGTTCTTCTAACTGTATATTTAGAATAAACATATGTTATTCAGAGGATGTCAACATGGCACATTGCTTGCGCATAAAATACTTTATAGTGGAAAATAATTTGCCTATTTGCAAGTCATCATAAATGTGTGAGGCACACAAACAAATAGTGGTCCATGGAAGAAACAATTTTCTGATTGATGTTGTTGTGAAAATTATATGTTAACTGAAGTGTAATAGGAGCCACATCACATATTATACTATGTGTCTTTTTGAAATGGAGAAATATGTCAGTGCTGCATACCACAGTGTTGTGGCCCATGGCTGATATGTCTGTAACAGAACAATTATAAGAGCATCTTCTCTGACTGTGTATTGCATGCCATGTAATGTAGCAGATTAACATACTAATACTGTATGATTGACTCAGTGGCCAACACGTGGCCGTCTATTCAGTTCATCAATACATATGGATAGTGATTGACTGGCCCCAAAACATGTTGGATAGATTAGATCAGTGCATACTAAGATTTTATATTCCCTATTCTGAAGGACAGATTGGCCTCCATGAAACTTATTATATGTATATATCTGCAATCATGGGACTGCACAGAATAAATCTAAGATGACTTATCTGCTTAATCTCAAACCAGAAGTAGATAAAAATCAGGCAGTAAATGAATGTGCCATAAAACAAAAGAAAGAATATAAGGTGAAGGACCAGATAAGAAGGCAAGAAATGTGGAAAATGGATAACTATATTTGCAAGTATTGAAAACTTCTGGAAGAACCTCATGTTGATCAGGATCAAATGCAGGAATGATTAAGGAGAGGTGAATTCAAACCAAGATATGAAAGGTTAATATTGACTGCCCAAGATAATGGTCTACATACACATTGGTTTACAAAGTCCATTGAACATATGGGAGAAACAGACAAATGTAGGTTTTGTAAAACAGAATTGGAAACTGTTGCACACCTCATTGCTGGTTGTGACATACTAATGGTAGAAGGACTGTATACTGAAAGTCATATAATGTGACAAGACTGGTGCACTGGGAATTGTGCAAACATGATGGTATTGAAGTGGCTGAAAAACACTGGAAATATAAGCCACAAAACATCATAGAAAATGAAGAAGTCTACATCCATTACCAACAGTTCAAAAGATAGATGCTAGAAAACCAGCTATAGTTGTGCAGAAAAGAAGGTTCATAGGTTCATAGGTAGGTATTAGGCTATCTGCCCAAATGCATTTATAAGCCTAGCCAGAATGTTTTGGCTTTCGCCGCCCCCTTAGATTAGTTCCCTGTGCCTCTGTCCAGCAGAGCCACTGAAGTGATCCCTGGGGTAAGTGTTCTGTTTCCCATCCACTCAAAAAAGGTTTCTCTTGAAGAGTGTTAGTGAGGAGCTCTGCCTAATGTAGATTGGAATCTCATTCCAAAGCATGGGAAGTCTCTGGGACAGGAATTTATCCCTCCAGCATGTCCTATTTATTGTTGTGGTGAGGTTTAGATCCCTAGAGCATGTAGCTTGAGGGGATATAGTTTTCTTTAGGTGGAGCATGTCCATCAACTCTGGGTTGGACATGGCCTTTTATGTCAGGCAGAGATCACCTCTGAGTAGGCAGTATGCAACTGAGTACAGCTGGAATTTCTTCAGTCGAGTTGCATAGGGCATCTGGTTGAGGCCAGTGATCCTCTTGGTGAGTGACTTCTGTGGTCTTTCCAGCTGTTGCAAGTGTCTTGTATGGTACATCCCAAATTGGGCATTGTACTCTATGATGGGTCTGATGAGTGATGAGTAGTGGGGCACAATGACCTGTTTTGATCTGGATGCGAACCCTTTTTTGATTAGGTGGCCCACATAGAAGGATTATCTAACCACTTTGGCAATGTGATTATCAAATGAAAGATTACTATCTACTTGGGTCCCCAGATCCCTTATTATGTCTTCTGTATTTAGGGGACTACCACCTATGTGATAATTTGTGGGTACTTTGTTTTTTCCAAAGGGGATGACTATGCACTTTTTGGCATCTAGCTTGAGGCCATGATTTTGACACCAGGTATCCATCTCAGTGAGACCTTTTTGGAGGATGCCTGTGTCAGCTGGAGAATGAATTATAGTCCCTAATTTGCAGTCATCTGTGAACTTGGTCAGCCATAGTCCTCCTGTGCTTGCCTGTACCTCTAAGAAGTATATGCTGAACAGGAAGGGTCCTAGGACTGAGCCCTGGGGAATGCCACTTGTAACTGGTTTAGAGTCAGATCTAGCTCCTGCAACTCTCACCATGTGGGTTCTATCTGTGAGCCAGTTGGCAACCCATCTTGTGACATAGGGGTTTATGTTCAGGCTGGTGAGCTTGTCTGTAATACCAGAATGGGGAATGCTGTTGAAGGCCTATGCGAGGTCTAGGTAGGCTGTGTATACCACCTTTCCTCATCTATACCCTTGGTAACTGTCTCAAAGAAGTCCACCAGGTTTAGGAGGCATGATCTGCCCTAAACAAAGCCGAACTGGGTAGGGTCCAGTGTTTGGAGGTTCCCAATATCTCTGTTAATGAGTTCCATGATGATGCACTCCATAGCCTTGCAGACCAAGCTAGTCAGGCTTATAGGACGATAGTTCCTGGGGTCTGTTGTGGCTCCACCTTTGTGGAGTGGAATAACTGTTGCTGTGCACCACTCTATGGGTACGTAGCCTGTGGAGAGGCTGAATTTGAACAGTGTGTTTAGGTGAGGAGTTAGTTCTTCTTTGAGCTCATGTAGGACTCAGCCTGGGACACCATCCTTTCCCATCGATGCTGTGTTTTTGCTTTGGATAGGGCTGTTTTGACCTGAGTGTCTGTGATTTCAGGGGCTCTACATTCTTCTGGTATGGCTATGGGCCCTTTTGGGGGTGAGAGGGGGGGTGAAGTTTGCACTGAACCGTCTTCCAGGATGTTGATGATATCGGTCAGTTCAGTATATTTTGTGCCATTCTGCACTAACTCTGAGCAGATCTGAGCATTGCCACTTAGATTCTTAACATAGCTAAAGAATGTCATGTGGTTACCTTTGGAGTCTTTGGCAATTTTTCTTTCGAAGCTCGCCTTGGATGATTTATGAGGGATCGTAGTTTCTTGCTGATACTGATCAGGGATGTCTTCCATTCTTGGGATTTTACTCTTTTCTGTACTAGTTTCCTCCTTCTATTGTATAGTCTGATTATGGCAGGGGTCCACCAGACTGGTTTCCTTTTCTTGGAAGAGTGAGTCTTGGTTTTGCTTGGGATAGCATGATCTATGCATTCTTGTAGGTGCCCGTAGAATGCATTAGTAAAGTATTTTGCAGCTTGGATAGCATTATCCTTTAGCATGGAGGCTTTGAAACTTTCCACCTCAGTCTTAAGTAATGTGAAGTTTGCTTTTGAAAAGTGTTTCATGGTGCTTTCCTTGTCTGGGGGTGGGGCCATAATGTGGATATCCAAAGTGATTTGTTTATGGTCAGATCTAACCAGCGAGGGGTTGACTCTGGTGTGGAACACCGGTTGCCCATGTTGGTGATGACCAGGTCCAATGTGTTGTTACCTCTGGTAGGAGTGTTGACCAGTTGATCCAGGGTGTTTGAGTTTATAAATTCTAGGAAATGTTGGCAAGGGAGTTAGTACTTGAGTAGTTCTCCCAGTTAATGTTTGGGTAATTGAAATCACCCAATATTAGGGTGTTTGGTAGGACCTTTATGTTTCCCAGTGTTTCCAGAAAGGTGGAATGGGGGCCCTGGGACATGCTGGGTGATCTGTAGCAAGCTACAATTTGAATTGCAGTTTTGCCCATTGTTAGTTGCACATGGATGATCTCTGAAGCATCTTGCTGTGCCACTAACCTGGAGGTGTGGGTATCCTTGATGAATATGGATACACCCCCACCTTTTGTATTTCAGTCCAGGTTCTGTAGCCAAAATGTATGGTATGAGTTGTAATGCTGGAGTGCTCTCTGGAGCTTTAAATCAGGTTTCGGTTACTGCACATATACCGATTTTCTCCATATTGAGGAGTGCCTCGAGTGCATGCATTTTGAGGTTTAGACTTCTGGCATTGAGTAGCATTACCCTCAGTTTTTTTGTTACTTGTGCTATTTATGGTGGTGGGTTTGTCTTTTGAGCCTTGCCTAAAAAAGGCACTGTGGGGGTGGCAAGAGCCTAGGCCAGTATTCGAAAGCCTAAGGGTGACAGGTGCAAGCTGTCTCTAGCAAAGCAGCATGGCTTGTTGAGCATGTCATCCCAGGTGGACAGACACTGTGATACCCTTTGAATGACACCAGAAACTTTGCCAATTGTTGAAATTAATATTTTTTTCTTTATACCGTGGTATCATTCTTGGTGAGGGCAGAATGCTACTCAGGGTCATACCAGCCTGGGCTACATGATCAGAGAGCTGTTCCATGTCTCTTTTCATGTAGTTCAGGGAGGTATGGCTCAGGTCATTCACACCAACATGGACAATGACAGAGTCATATTTGTACTTGTTCTGGAGTGTCCTGAGTGCTTGTGTTATGTACTGGATCCTGGCACCCGACAGGCAGCTAAAAGTAACCTTCTCCTTATTCAGCCTATTGAGTGGGATGTCAGTGTGCCTGACTATAGCGTCACCTATTACTATTATGTTGGGTATGTTACTTTGACTTAAGAGCTATGATTGTGTGGCGCACTGGTTTTGTGAAGTATTTATTGCATGGTTTATTTTTGGGGTGGAGGTTGCTTGGATGTCTGCTTTGGAGGTCTCTGTTGCTTTTGCAGATTTTTATATAGATACTCTGAGTATGTTTTCATGTATTTATGTGTGTTTTTTGCCGGTGCTGGTTTGATGGGTCTATGTGAGACTGGTGGTGTGATGCAAGTATTTCCCTTCTCCTCTTGACTGTCTGATCCTGTCTTGGGTTGAGAGAGCTTAGCCTCCAGTTTGGCTGTATAATTACATCTCTCACATGTATTTGTGTCTGGTGGTAGGAGGAGAGGGTTGTCTGTGTACATGAGGCGGTTGTAACTTGCCTCAAAATGCCCAGATTCACCAGTTTGGAGTGGAGAGTACACCTGAAACTGCCCTTTGGACATGCCTGGATAGGTACAGTGAACTGTTTTACTGAATGGCTGGTAAGGTCAAATAGAGAGTCTCGTCATTCTGTACAGTATGGGGGGGGGTCTAGTGCTAGGGTTTATAAGTGCTTGCTATGAGTTTTGAACAGGTGCCAGAATGAGAAATGAATGGCTTGAGTGCTTAAGTTGAAAGTATGTCTAGTTCCAAGAGAAAAATTTAAGAGGAGACTTTGTGGAACCAGGAATAGTTATACCCTAGCTAATGGGTGCTGCCCGGCATGCAAAACCGGGCAAATGCGGTTTTTATAGTAGGGAAATGAAAGAGATAGAAATTAGCCCAAAATGGCCAATAAATTACTAATTTCTGGGCTGAAACCACTCCTCCAGGGACAGATAGGCTGCTCAAAGCTCAACCTCTCTCACAGGTGAACAGAGAAACTTCCATCTGTCAAAGTAAGGTATGGGCAAACACAGAGATTTGTAACACAACCCTGAATTCAGCACTAACCTGAAAATGAAACTATACTAGCTTAGAAAGGCGGGGAACAAGTATATATATATATTTTTTTCAGAAAATAAAGCAGGTACAATCAAAAAAACACTTTAAATGCACAGAAAAGGATACTTATTGTTATATATCTTAGATCAGAGTTGTAGTCAATGCCCCTAGTAATAAAGTAGGAAGAAAGACAAATACAGTAAAAGCAGATGAGTAAAGTGCAATTTATATATATATATATCATTTAGCCAGGAAAAAAAGCTCAAAACTGAGCCCTGTTCCAGCAGTCCTCAATAAGACAAGATCTAACTGCACACTCCTGCCACTAGGAGGCAGGGGAACCTTCTCCAAAAAAGATGGCCTTGATCAGTGCACAAGTTATACAAACAAAGCTAGATTCAACAGGCCTGAATCTTGTCTATGCTACAGCAATAATGCACACCAATTTCAGAAAGAAACAGTTGAAATAAGCAAGCACAATAAGCCTGTGACCAGAAATTCCCAGCTCAGAAGGGTAGAATCCAGCCTCTCCTCCCACAAGAGTGCAAACCACAAACCTTCTTAATGTAGAATAAATGGCCTGAAGCCCAAGTGCTTAAACCAAAACTAATACACTTTTAGAATAGCAGACAGTGAGCCTTCAATCAGCAGTTCCCAGCGTAGAAGGATGTAAGCTATCTGTCCTGCCACAACAGTGCAGACCACAACCCTTCTTAATGTAAAAGAACTGGTATGAAGCCTAAGAGCTTAAACCAAAAGACTTAGAATAACAGTTACAATTTAATCAGGCTATGACCAAGCAGTAATAAATGCAGTAGAATAAATAAAATTGAGTAATTTTAAGAAGAGGCAAAAGCAAAATAAAGCAGGAGGAAACACAAATACAGTAAAAGCAGACAAATAAGGTGCAATTTTTTTTGTTAGTAAAGTGCAAGGAGAGAGGAAGGAAGAACCTAAGTGGGTTGGCCTTCTCAGATCTTCTCTCTGTATTAAGTAGAGTGAACACTAGACTCAGGATATGTTCTCACTGTAGTCAGTTAAGTGAGCAAATAAGATGGACTCAGGAGGAGTGTTCAAATACAAACTTACAGGAGGGGCGGGCAATTCCAGAGCCACCAACATTAACACCAAGATAAGAACAGGGAGAGATGGTGAGGAACTAACTGAAGAGAGACAGACATCACACTATTCTGTGAAAGCAATTAGGTAACAGAAACAATGAAATACAGTATTTTTAAAACTGCAAGTTTGTACTTAACAGAAGACTAAAATAAAATACTGCAAGTTTGCACTTATCTTATGCTTCTAATGCAGGGCTTTTAGCCAACCAAGTCTTTCAGAAGTTGAGCATAAAATGAATTCTCAAACTTTGTGGCTAGCACTTAAAGTACAGAAGAAGCCCTTTATGCTAACAACTAAATATATAACAAAGAAGTGAGAAGATCACCACCCCCTCTTATAGCAGAGAGACACACAGCACATTATTCTGTGAAAACAATTAGGTAACAGAAAAAATGAAACACAGTACTTTTAAAACTGCAAACTGCAAACTGTAAACTAAACTAAAATACAATACGGCAAGTTTGCACTTATCTTCAGCTTCTAATACAGGTGATTTTAGCCAACCAAGTCTTTCATATGTTGAGCATAAAATGAATTCTCAAACTTTGTGGCTAGCACATAGAGTACAGAGGAAGTCCTCTAGGCTAACAGTTAACAGAACAATTATGTAACAGAAATAAATGAAATACAGTACATTTAAAACTGTGAGTTTATACTTAAAAGAAGACTAAAATACAATACTGCAAGTTTGCATGTATCTTCTGCGTTTAATACAGTTGATTTCAGCCAACCAAGTCTCTCAGAAGTTGAGCATAAAATTAATTCTCAAATTTTGTGGCTAGCACTTAAAGTAGAAGGGAAGCTCTCTAGGCTAACAGTTAAATATCATACAACAAAGAAGTGAGAAGACCACCACCCCCTCTTATAGCAGAGAGACACACAATACACTATTCTGTGAAAACCATTAGGTAATAGAAAAAAATGAAATACAGTACTTTTAAAACTGCAAGTTTGTACTTAAAACAAGGCTAAAATACAATACTGCAAGTTTGCACTTATCTTCAGCTTCTAATGCAGGTGATTTTAGCCCACCAAGTCTCTCAGAAGTTGAGCATAAAATGAATTCTCAAAATTTGTGGCTAGCATTTAAAGTACAGAGGAAGCCCTCTAGGCTAACAGTTAAATATCAGATAGAGAAGTGAGAAGACCACCACACCCTCTTATAGCAGAGAGACACACAGCACATTATTCTGTGAAAACAATTATGTAACAGAAATAAATGTAATACAGTACTTTTAAAACTGTGAGTTTGTACTTAACAGAAGACTAAAATACAATACTGCAAGTTTGCACTTATCTTCAGATTCTAATGCAGGTGATTTTAGCCAGCCAAGTCTCTCAGAAGTTGAGCATAAAATGAATTCTCAAACTTTGTGACTAGCACTTAAAGTACAGAGGGAGCCCTATAGGCTAACAGTTAAATATCAGATAACAAAGAAGTGAGAAGACCACCACCCCCTCTTATAGCAGAGAGACACACAGCACACTATTCTGTGAAAACAATTATGTAAATGAAAAAAATGATATACAGTACTTTTAGAACTGCAAGTCTGTACTTAGAAGACTAAAATACAATACTGCAAATTTGCACTTATCATCAGCTTTTAATGCAGGTGATTTTAGCCAACCAAGTCTCTCAGAAGTTGAGCATAAAATTAATTCTCAAATTTTGTGGCTAGCACTTAAAGTAGAGAGGAAGCCCTCTAGGCTAACAGTTAAATATCATGTAACAAAGAAGTGAGAAGACCACCAACCCTCTTATAGCAGAGAGACACACAGCACACTATTCTGTGAAAACAATTAGGTAACAGAAAAAATGAAATGCAATGCTTTTAAAACTGCATGTTTGTACTTAAAACAATGCTAAAATACAATACTGCAAGTTTGCACTTATGTTCAGCTTCTAATGCAGGTGATTTTAGCTAACCAAGTCTGTCAGAAGTTGAGCATAAAATGAATTATCAGACGTTGTGGCTAGCACTTAAAATACAGAGGAAGCCCTCTAGGCAAGCAGTTAAATATCAGATAACAAAAAAATGAGAAGACCACCGCCCCCTCTTATAGCAGAGAGACACACAGCACACTATTCTGTGAAAACAATTAGGTACATAAAAATGAAATATAGTACTTTTAAAACTGCAAGTCTGTACATAAACTAGACTAAAATACAATACTGCAAGTTTGCACTTATCTTCAACTTCTAATGCAGGTGATTTTAGCCAACCAAGTCTCTCAGATGTTGAGCATAAAATGAATTCTCAAACTTTGTGGCTAGCACTTAAAGTACAGAGGAAGCCATCTAGGCTAACAGTTAAATATCAGATAACAAAGAAGTGAGAGGAACACTACCCCCTCTTATTGCAGAGACACATAACACACTATTCTGTGAAAACAATTAGGTAACAGAAAAAATGAAATGCAGTACTTTTAAAACTGCAAGTTTGTACTTAACAAGACTAAAATACAATACTGCAAGTTTGCACTTATCTTCATCTTCTAATACAGGTGATTTTAGCCCACCATGTCTCTCAGAAGTTGAGCATAAAATTTATTCTCAAACGTTGTGGCTAGCACTTAAAGTACAGAGGAAGCCTTCCAGGATAACAGTTAAATATTAGATAACGAAGAAGTGAGAAGTCCACCACCCCCTCTTATAGCAAAGAGACACACAGCACACTATTCTATGAAAACAATAAGTAACAGAAAAAATGAAATACAGTACTTTTAAAACTACACGTTTGTACTTAACATAAGACTAAAATACAAAACTGCAAGTTTGCACTTATCTTCAGCTTCTAATGCCAGTGATTTTAGCCAACCAAGTCTCTCAGAAGTTGAGCATAAAATTTATTCTCAAACGTTGTGGCTAGCACTTAAAGTACAGAGGAAGCCTTCTAGGATAACAGTTAAATATCAGATAACAAAGAAGTGAGAAGTCCACCACCCCCTCTTATAGCAAAGAGACACACAGCACACTATTCTATGAAAACAATAAGTAACAGAAAAAATGAAATACAGTACTTTTAAAACTACAAGTTTGTACTTAACATAAGACTAAAATACAAAACTGCAAGTTTGCACTTATCTTCAGCTTCTAATGCTGGTGATTTTAGCCAACCAAGTCTCTCAGAAGTTCAGCATAAAATGAATTCTCAAACTTTCCGGTTAGCACTTAAAGTACAGAGGAAGCCCTCTAAGCTAACAGTTAAATATCAGATAGAGAAGTGAGGAGACAACCTCCCCATCTTATAGCAGAGAGACACACAGCACATTATTCCATGAAAACAATTATGTAACAGAAACAAATGAAATACAGTACTTTAAAAACTGTGAGTTTGTGCTTAACAGAAGACTAAAATACAATACTGCAAGTTTGCACTTATCTTCAGCTTCTAATGCAGGTGATTTTAGCCAGACATGTCTCTCAGAAGTTGAGCATAAAATTAATTCTCAAATTTTGTGGCTAGCACTTAAAGTAGAGAGGAAACCCTCTAGGCTAACAGTTAAATTTCATATAACAAAGAAGTGAGAAGACCACCACCCCCTCTTATAGCAGAGAGACACACAGCACACTATTCTGTGAAAACAATTAGGGAACAGAAAAAAATGAAATACAGTACTTTTAAAACTGCAAGTTTGCACTTAAGAGAAGACTAAAATACAATACTGCAAGTTTTCATTTATCTTCACCTTCTAATGCAGGTGATTTTAGCCAACCAAGTCTCACAGAAGTTGAGCATAAAATGAATTCTCAAACTTTGTGGCTAGCACGTAAAGTAGAGTGGAAACCATCTAGGCTAACAGTTAAATATCATATAACAAAGAAATGAGAAGACCACCACCCCGTCTTATAGCAGAGAGACTTACAGCACACTATTCTGTGAAAACAATTAGGTAACAGAAAAAATGAAATACAGTACTTTTAAAACTGCAAGTCTGTACGTAAACTAGACTAAAATACAATACTGCAAGTTTGCACTTATCTTCAGCTTCTAATAGAGGTGATTTTAGCCAACCAAGTCTTTCAGAAGTTCAGCATAAAATGAATTCTCAAACCTTGTGGATATCACATAAAGTACAGAGGAAGTCCTCTAGGCTAACAGTTAAATATCAAATAACAAAGAAGTGAGAAGTCCACCATCCCCTCTTATAGCAAAGAGACACAAAGCACACTATTCTTTGAAAACAATAAGTAAGAAAACATGAAATACAGTACTTTTAAAACTACAAGTTTGTACTTAACAGAAGACTAAACTACAATACTGCAAGTTTGCACTTATCTTCAGCTTCTAATGCAGGTGATATTAACCAACCAAGTCTCTCAGAAGTTGAGCATAAAATGAATTCTCAAACTTTATGGCTAGCACTTAAAGTAGAGAGGAAACTCTCCAGGCTAACAGTTAAATGTCATATAACAAAGAAGTGAGAAGACTACCACCCCTCTTATAGCAGAGAGACACACTGCACATTATTCTGTGAAAGCAATTAGGCAATAGAAAAAAATGAAATAAAGTACTTTTAAAACTGCAAGTTTGTATTTAACAGAAGACTAAAATACAATACTGCAAGTTTGCACATATCTTCAGCATCTAATGCAGGTGATTTTAGCCAACCAAGTATGTCAGAAGTTGAGCATGAAATGAATTCTCAAACTTTGTGGCTAGCACTTAAAGTACAGAGGAAGCCCTCTAGGCAAACAGTTAAATATCAGATAACAAAGAACTGAGAAGACCACCGCCCCCTCTTATAGCAGAGAGACACACAGCACACTATTCTGTAAAAACAATTAGGTAACAGAAAAAATGAAATGCAGTACTTTTAAAACTGCAAGTTTGTACTTAACAGAAGACTAAAATACAATACTGCAAGTTTGCACTTATCTTCAGCTTCTAATACAGGTGATTTTAGCCCACCAAGTCTCTCAGAAGTTGAGCATAAAATGAATTCTCAAACTTTGTGGCTAGCACTTAAAGTACAGAGGAAGCCCTCTAGGCTAACAGTTAAATATCAGATAGAGAAGTGAGAAGACCACCACCCCCTCTTATAGCAGAGAGACACACAGCACATTTTTCTGTGAAAAGAATTATGTAACAGAAACAAATGAAATACAATACTTTTAAAACTGTGAGTTTGTACTTAACAGAAGACTAAAATACAATACTGCAAGTTTGCATTTATCTTCAGCTTCTAATACAGGTGATTTTAGCCCACCAAGTCTGTCAGAAGTTGAGCATGAAATGAATTCTCAAACTTTGTGGCTAGCACTTAAAGTACAGAGGAAGCCCTCTAGGCAAACAGTTAAATATCAGATAACAAAAAAATGAGAAGACCACAGCCCCCTCTTATAACAGAGAGACAAACAGCACACTATTCTGTGAAAACAATTAGGTAACCTAAAAATGAAATATAGTACTTTTAAAACTCCAAGTCTGTACGTAAACTAGACTAAAATACAATACTGCAAGTTTGCACTTATCTTCAACTTTTAATGCCGGTGATTTTAGCCAACCAAGTCTCTCAGAAGTTCAGCATAAAATGAATTCTCAAACTTTGTGGCTAGCACTTAAAGTACAGAGGAAGCCCTCTAGGCTAACAGTTAAATATCAGATAGAGAAGTGAGAAGACCACCACACCCTCTTATAGCAGAGAGACACACAGCACATTATTCTGTGAAAAAAATTATGTAACAGAAACAAATGAAATTCAGTACTTTTAAAAGTGTGAGTTTGTACTTAACAGAAGACTAAAATACAATACTGCAAGTTTGCACTTATTTTCAGCTTCTAATGCAGGTGATTTTAGCCAGCCATGTCTCTCAGAAGTTGAGCATAAAATGAATTCTCAAACTTTGTGGCTAGCACTTAAAGTACAGAGGGATCCCTCTAGTTTAACAGTTAAATATCTGATAAGAATGAAGTGAGAAGACCACCACCCCCTCTTATAGCAAAGAGACACAAAGCACACTATTCTTTGAAAACAATAAGTAACAGAAAAAATGAAATACAGTACTTTTAAAACTACAAGATTGTACTTAACAGAAGACTAAAATACAATACTCAAGTTTGCACTTATCTTCAGCTTCTAATGCCGGTGATTTTAGCCAATGAAGTCTCTCAGAAGTTGAGCATAATTTGAATTTTCAAACTTTGTGGCTTGCACTTAAAGTACAGAGGAAGCACTCTAAGCTAACAGTTAAATATTAGATAGAGAAGTGAGAAGACCACCACCCCCTCTTATAGCAGAGAGACACATCCACACTATTCTGTGAAAACAATTATGTAACAGAAACAAATGAAATACAGTACTTTTAAAACTGCAAGTTTGTACTTAACAGAAGACTAAAATACAATACTGCAAGTTTGCACTTATCTTCAGCTTCTAATGCAGGTGATATTAACCAACCAAGTCTCTCAGAAGTTGAGCATAAAATGAATTCTCAAACTTTATGGCTAGCACTTAAAGTAGAGAGGAAACTCTCTAGGCTAACGGTTAAATGTCATATAACAAAGAAGTGAGAAGAGTACCACCCCTCTTATAGCAGAGGGGTAACAGAATAAATGAAATACAGTTCTTTTAAAATTGTGAGTTTGTACTTAACAGAAGACTAAAATACAGTACTGCACATTTGCACTTATCTTCAGCTTCTAATACAGGTGATTTTAGCCCACCAAGGCTGTCAGAAGTTGAGCATAAAATGAATTCTCAAACTTTGTGGCTAGCACTTAAAGTACAGAGGAAGCTCACTAGGCAAGCAGTTAAATATCAGATAACAAAAAAATGAGAAGACCACCGCCCCCTCTTATAACAGATAGACAAACAGGACACTATTCTGTGAAAACAATTAGGTAACATAAAAATGAAATATAGTACTTTTAAAACTGCAAGTCTGTACGTAAACTAGACTAAAATACAATACTGCAAGTTTGCACTTATCTTCAGCTTCTAATGCCGGTGATTTTAGCCAACCAAGTCTCTCAGAAGTTCAGCATAAAATGAATTCTCAGACTTTGTAGCTAGCACTTAAAGTACAGAGGAAGCCCTCTAGGCTAACAGTTAAATATCAGATAGAGAAGTGAGAAGACCACCACACCCTCTTATAGCAGAGAGACACACAGCACATTATTCTGTGAAAACAATTTTGTAACAGAAACAAATGAAATTCAGTACTTTTAAAACTGCGAGTTTGTACTTAACAGAAGACTAAACTACAATACTGCAAGTTTGCACTTATCTTCAGCTTCTAATGCAAGTGATTTTAGCCAGCCAAGTCTCTCAGAAGTTGAGCATAAAATGAATTCTCAAACTTTTTGGCTAGCACTTAAAGTACAGAGGGAGCCCTCTAGGCTAACAGTTAAATATCAGATAAGAATGAAGTGAGAAGACCACCACCCCCTCTTATAGCAGAGAGACACACAGCACACTATTCTCTGAAAACAATTAGGTAACTGAAAAATGATATACAGTACTTTTAGAACTGCAAGTCTGTACTTAGAAGACTAGAATGCAATACTGCAAGTTTGCACTTATCTTCAGCTTCTAATACAGGTGATTTTAGCCAACCAAGTCTCTCTGAAGTTGAGCATAAAATTAATTCTCAAATTTTGTTGCTAGCACTTAAAGTAGAGAGGAAGCCCTCTAGGCTAACAGTTAAATATCCTATAACAACAAAGTGAGAAGACCACCACCCCACCCCCTCTTATAGCAGAGAAACACACAGCACACTATTCTGTGAAAACAATTAGGTACTAGAAAAAATGAAATGCAGTGCTTTTAAAACTGCAAGTTTTTACTTAACAGAAGACTAAAATACAATACTGCCAGTTTGCACTTATCTTCAGCTTATAATGCAGGTGATTTTAGCCAACCATGTCTCTCAGAAGTTGAGCATAAAAGGCAAAAGTAACATCGATCATTGAAATCACCACTCCCAGTTATTATAGTGACTTGCATAGAGAGACACAAAGTCATAAAATATCATTATTTGCCAGCAGAAATTAGAGCAATTTGGATGAAAGATACCCAGACAGTTCTAATAGTGCTAGTAGTAATGGGTCCTATAAAAAAGAATTTACAATCACACTTAGATATGTTACAATACATGTAACTCTGTATAAATTGCAGAAGGAGTCATTACTGAGCACATTGCTGTGTCTGTGAAGAGCACTTCTGGCTGACATCAAAGATTGAAGCAATACTAATTTCATGAACTTTAATTGTACTTTGATTTAGGAATGGGGTCCATTCCTATCATGGTATTAGAAACCCAAAAGATTTCGAGAAATTAATAAAATAATAGGACATTGGGAATGTTGCAAGATCAGTACCATACACCTGCTATACTCTCAATGCTGCTGTTATACAAAGGGGAAGTTAATAAGGCATACACAGAGTGATCATCTGCATTGACATAGTGACACTGCCCCAACATGGAAACTGGCCACCGAGGGATCAAATAAACAGAGCAGAGGGGCATGCACATGTATGTGGATACAGAAGTGTCCATGGAATGCCAATCACCTCATAAGCTGGTGAAATCCATGCAAATGAGGGTGATTTCTGATCCAATAAGCAGAAAGGCACTCGTGTAGGTGCCATGTAGGTGTCAGAAATGTAAAGGGAAAAAAAATGTACCAAAATGTAAATTTTAAACATTGGCTGTAAAATCCCAAAAAAAAGGTTGGATATCATACTGTAGGTATGAAAATGGCTAACACTATGGCCAATGAATCTACAAAGCATTGCAAATCAATAAAAAATATTTTTTTAATACATTTATTACATTTGCATGGCATGCACCAACACACAGACAAGGCATTATACAAATAAAAAAAAAATTAAAATATTATAAAAATGAAAATGAGACATTTTCAAAAATAATGTATTATAGTGCTCTGCATGCAGAGTATACAATGGCAGGTTTCAGCAGTTTCTCAGGAGGCAGGCCCTGGAGTAGTGAACTATCCAGGGTATATTCAAGTAAGTGTATGCTAATGAGCTGGGATTACTAAATAGTAAAAAGGGCTACTCTGCCCAAAGATACAACCTATGTAGGGCAAGAATTGTGTTTATGTTTGTAGATCAGGTAGTTGACATCTATAGGGGGTGTGTTATGATGTGTGTAATCAGATTGGAGTTTAGCTGCTCCTGTTTGCACTTAGCTAAGCACAGCTAAGAAGGGGGTGTGTCCACTGCTTTTAAGCTTTCTTTAGCTGCGGGCCACATATTTTAGCTGGTTTAAGCAAAGCTGAGGATGCCCATGCATGGGGGTTTGTCTAAACCATAGAACACTATTTATACTAGTGCTGCACATTTGCATGCCACTCCCCAGTGCTTAGCAGTGAAAGAAATTAATACAAAAATACAAGGAAATAGCCTGGGAAAGCCAGTTAACTACAAATGCCTGATAAGTCCTGTTCCACTGACACTGGGCCATTCAAAACCTTCAGTGATAGACCTGGCAGGTGGAATGCATTACAATCAGCCAATCACACAAGCTGCATCTGCAGCATACCACTATAAAGTATGCATGCACCCTTCAATCTGCTTTTTCCCACATACTCTGCACCATTGCAGTACAGACTTATGAATTTTAACTGACTAAATGATAGGGGCTGCTGCTGCTCTGCTACATCTGTATGTGGTAGAGGCTGAGGTCAGTGCTGGTGCTGATGCTGACAATAGGCCTAGACTGAGAAGGAGAAGAATGTTCAGGCCCAGGGGTAACCTTCCAGGGGCTACATGAGCTGCAGATAGTAGACGACAACAGAGTGGACAGGGACATACTACAAGAACTCATTGAGGTTTGCCGCCCTCAACTCAGACCCAGAGCAAAGAGAAGGGAATCCATCCCAGTGAAAGCAAAGGGATGTGTAGCCCTTAGAATACTAGCTACAGGTACTTTTCAAAGACCTACTGGGGGCATGATGGGGGTCTCACAGGCATCTGCATCCAGGGTACTCCACTGGTTCCTGGCTGCCATGCAAACACATGCTAGTGAGCACATATAGTTACCTGGCACCCCTGTGGAAAGGGCCATATTGCATCTCTTCCACTGTGTAGCACACTGCCCTGAGTTTACTGGGTGCCATTGACTGCACTCATGTCCACATTAAAGCACCACCTGGTGATGAGGGTAGAGTCTACATCAACCGCAAGGAGTATCACTCCCTCAACTGCCAGTCCATGTGCAATGCCCATGGCATTATCATGAATTTGTGTGCTGGCAGCCCTGGCAGTTATCTTGATTCCAACATCTGGCATGTATCACAGCTGTACCAGATGTTTTCCAGGGGGGACATCCTGTATGGCCATCTAATGAGGGATGTTGGCTATACACTGCAACTGTGGAGGATAACACTCATCAGAAATGCACACACACCTACTGAAGAATGCCATAATGGGATACATGCACAAACTAGGAACATCATAGAGTGTGTGTTTAGGCTGCTCAAGTCCACTGCCTTGATGTATCTGGTGGAACCCTGCAGTACTCTCCAGCCACATGTGGACACATGTTCACAGCATGTGCCATGATATGCAATATGATCCTGCAGAAACAGCTGTGGCAGGAGCATCACAGGGAAAGGACACAGAGCCCCCCACCAGTCCTAAGGTCCCTACAGCCATGGAGGGACTCAGAGAAGGAACCCCATGAACCTGCCCCTGCAGGCAGATGTAGGCATGCCCAGTATGCTCTGGCCTTGGCAAGAAGCAACTCATAGCACATGCACTGACATCTTAGGGACCTAGGGACTGGCACCTCACTCTGACTCACATACATAGTAAAAAGGATGCCAGCCACACCACACAACCTGTACCTTACCATGTATTGGCTGTGTACTGCATGATTCTGACAGAGTTGGCCCTGAAGCACTGTGATTTAAACTGCTGCAGGCAGAAGGTAAGTCACTCTTCATTACAACAAATATATGGTGTACTAGACTATGGTAGCATATGTATAGACTTGCTGCATGTATGATAGGGAATAGAGTGGGCTACTGGGAAACCTGCAGACAACTGACAGCCATGGGACAACAGGAGGTCACAGCCCAATACTGTCTGCACTATAATATGTAGTAGGCCACAAGGAAGCAAAACCTACTGCACTAAGTAAGGGAAATGAGAAACAGTGGGGTCATAGGACAGATGCATGACTGTCAATGATAGTCCCCTACCCCTAACACACCTGTGTTCCCATACAACAGCAGTAACATTATGTTTGCAAAGTAATAGCAACAGACCACACAATCCCACGGCTGTCCCAATCAACCTGGTGACATGTTCCATTTCCACAATATGCAGGGGACAATGTGCTATATATGTCTATTCTTGATAGTGTCAGGGATTACACTGCACTCTCAGGTGACTGTTGTGGTTTAGTGGGCTAAGTACATTACCATTGTTGATGGTGTTCATGGTTCAAGACTGGCAGTGCCACTATTTTGAATGTGAGCTACACCTATGGTAGGAGTTCTACAGACAGTTCATATGTCAGTATTTGTAACTGCAAGAAATCTGGAATAAACCAGAGATAATGGAGGAACAGGTGGCCACAGGCAGCTCTGAGTTGCCTACATGGTGGCTAGTAGAACAGCAGGTTGTAACAAGTCAGCAATACTACCACCAATGCAGCATCATGGAACAAAGGTACATACACTTTGATGTGTACTCATGACACATGCCAGCAGGCAGCACCTTACAGGGCATAATACTACTGTACTCCAAACTGTCATTAAATGTACTATAGTCACACTGTGCATCAGACACACAGTTGCATGTCCCTGCATCAATGGCATAGATGACAGGGATGTGGCACATGTATCATTACATACACAGGGTGAGGCGTGGTGTTGCCAAAGGCCTAGGCTGTGCCACACAGCTGACATCGTGTTTGTGTGTCTGGAAGGGTGCTGGTCAGCTGGGCCATGGAGAGGAGCTGTGTGTGCCTGTTGGTGACCTGCATGTGACAGTGATGTGTGAGTGTGTACGCATACACAGTCAAGCCATGTGCTAGCTCTACACAAGAGTATGTTTGGAAGCTGTGGACTGTATATGGCAGAATGTACATTGTCATTGTCACTGCCAATCTGCCTGTGTGGAACCTCACCAGATCTCTGGCTATGGCTGGAGTCTACAGTCACAGATGCCCTAAACTCCACACTCTCCTGTTCAATGCCACCACCCTCTGACTGTCCAATATCTGTGGGCTCAGGCGACTGGGTATGTGTGGGCATACTGACTGTGTGCGGGGACAGTGGGGGAGGACGTGCAATGCCAATCCAGGGGAAATATTCAGCCCCGAACAACCCCACCTGTGACTCACTATGGTCACCATCCTCATCAGAGTCTGATGAGACAATGACATCAGTTTGTGAGGGGGACAGACTCCAACCCCCGCGGTCACCTGTGAGGATGAAGACAGCATGTCTACATTAATACATAGACTGTTAGGTCTGCTGATCCACACACACACACACACACACACACACACACACACACACACACACACACACACACACACACACACACACACAGACATACACATGCACACACACACATGCACACAAAAACAGATGAGGTGCCACAGCCACATTATGCATACCATACCTATTACTGATCCCATGCACAGCACACAAGCAGACCACAACACACACAAACAAGACAGGCTCTTAACCATATGCAGTGCAGCTATGTCAGTTAATGTTGCCAGTACTATACTCATGGGAGATAAGTGACATGTCAGTGTATGTGATGGACCTTCCCCTAAAAAACAGTGCATCTGTCGACACCGTACTATTGTCCCCTGTATAGTAGACTAGATTACCTTCACATAAATATGTGCAAATATGTTACAGCTCCTGCAAATATGCTATTGTGCTTTACCAAGTCAGTGCACTGCAGTGAACCCCTCCACAACTGAATATACAGGTATTGTACTATGGCTAAGCTGAACAGTTGTGTCCATGACAAACTGCCAGCCCTTAACATTTCTATGGTCTAGATGAGCCATAACAAAACAGTTTCACACTCACCAGTTACAGCATGTTGGACTCTGGCCACACTAGATGTACCTATGGAATTGTGGGGAGAAGTATTGTCAGCACAAATGTGGCACTGGTACAGGATAATATGTGTGTATACCAACATGTACAGTACAAACTGTGATACTGCCCACATTGCTGACAGTCTGAATATGTGTGCACACATGTGCATTACAAAATCCCCCCTAAATGCAGATTGATCTGACATCAGCGTACAGGTATGCAGAGGCTGCCACTATGACAGCCAAGTTATTAAAGTGATGACTACAGGAGGCTTACCTGGATGCTGTGTCACTCATTTCCATGACATATGGGGTAATGGATGCTTGAGAGCTGGTGGCTGAACCCAGGTTTGCAAGGAACTCCTCAGTGGCTGAGAGTGGTTGTTGTGTTGCAGGCCCGCCCCTGTTGCCAGCACAGTACCTGGCCACAGCTGTGCCCCTTTGATGTGCAGCATTTATCATATCGGTGGCTCAGTGTTGGACCTGCACATATCTTCAGTCCTGTAGCCATATGTAATTTACTGATGCACAATGTCTGCCCACAGTGCAGTGCGATTTTCCTGCATATGGTGACCCCTTGACAGCAGGATGGCATGATGCAGTCTGAGGCCATCAATTATGGCTTCATTCCCAGCAGCAGGGCAAGGTGGGTTCCTCTGTCTGTATATTTGTATTTATTTATTTAACATTTGTTAACTGGGAAATTCCGACTTGGAACAAAGCCAATTTTCAGTGGAGGCCCAGGGAGAAAGGCTCTAGATGCATGTCTTTGTAATGTGCAAGGAAACTGGAGCACCCAGAGGAAACCCACATGAATTCAGGGAGGACATGCAGACTCTGCACAGAAGGCACCCCAGCCAGGAATCGAACTGGAGAACCTTTTGCTGTGAGGCGACAATGCTACCGCTACACCACTGCACCGTCCTTATCACTCCTGAAAGACAGGAAGAGGGGAACACATCACAGGACCACATATATTGGTCTCCATTATATACACACCCTGCACATCCACATTTGCCAGCACTATTCTTCACTAACTACCACATTATACCCCAACATCTCTCACCACAGCATGTATGTAGTTATCAGCAACATAGTTGCAATACATCATGCATTTCCCCTCCTCATCCTGCTGTTTTCTACTACTTGCTGCATGTTCTCTAAGGTGCTCAACTGCATCTTTTTGTTGCACCTATTACTGCTTGTTTATAGCCTGTCTACATTGTTTGCAGGAGTATAAGTCTCCTGTGTTTCTTTTAAACACCTAGGCTGTAGGGTCACCCCTTTCATCTCCCTGGCCTTCCTTCCTCAGATTCTGACACATATGGCTGGACAATGTCCTACAGTTTCCCCTGCCAGTCTGGGTGATATGGGCATCCTGACACAGTGTACCAACTGCCTCATGTACATGGACAACCATCTACAAATACCACCAAGGAATGCAAATGGTGAGAGATGCAATGACATTAGGACTCTACAGTCCATGCTTGGTCCCTCTCAAGCCCACATATCTGGCACTGAAAAGGCTCTCAACACAATCAGTTCACCTCAAACACCACTCACACCTACAGAGCACACATAGCCACATATGTGGAGGTCCTCAACATAAACATCCCCAAACAAAGGAGGCCTCTGAGGCAGAAACACACCCGAAATCCACAGCCCTGCACACCACATACCATGCATAGCAGCACACCTGTGTCCCACAGCCACTAAGGTGTCAACATAAATCAAGCATATTACTCATAACAGACTCCATTGTGAGACATACAGATGTGCATCTCACAAGACTGTATATGGAGAAGGTCACAGTCACTTGTATGTCAGGTGCCAGACACTGCCATATCACATACGCACTGCTGTGGCTCAACAACAGTTACTGTTATGAGTCTGTCATAGACCATGTTGGCGTGCCTGACTTGAGACGTACCTCTCAGACTATATGACATGACACATGATTGAGCCCACTGAGTATGTGTCCTGGGCAGGTATGTCCCTAGCCTTAAGCAGCAGTGTGCTGTCACCCAGAATGATGCTGCATTACAATCAGGAAATGATTGACCTTAACAATTGGCTTGGTTTCAAGTGCCATTCTAGAGGGATCCAGTACCTAACACCCTGAGATGATATGATCAACAGACCCCGATGCTTTGCCTGAGATGGCCTACATCTGTCTCACCTGGCCTTCAGGCTTCTGGCCATGGTTCTTGTCACCACCATAGTGCCTTTATTAGAAAAAGTGGTGACATTAACAACGTGAAACTGTCAACCACTCAGATATTGAAGGCCATGCTGCTAAACGGTATGAGTCTGAATGTGAATCTGCACCCATTGCAAACAGTGTCAACCCTGGAGAATGCTGGTAGCTGTGCATTGACACACATATGGTTCAATGCTGCAAAGAGCACCCCAGGCATATATGGTCACCTATCCTATCATACAGTCAGACCCCAAGGTGTGGCAGTAAAGCCAAGGGACATGGGATTTCATTATATATGAAAGGCATACACACCTCCAGACTGTTCAAACAGTAAGACACACAAGAGACACTCCAGGTGCAGTAAACCATTGCCAAGAACCCTGTTGAAATCATAGTTAGCTACTGGCCTCCACACATGACCAAGAAGACCATTCTGCCTATACGGACCTGTTCAACTCTATCAGGATTTGACTCTGTACTCTGATCCTGGATGACTCTAAGTACCCAAACATACACTGGAAGAGCAACTCATGCCAGCACACAAATGCCCAGAGATTCATGAAATTTGGCAATGCAAACCCCATGGAAATGCTAGTTGCTACCCACACACGATGTGAAGATCTGTGGGAGTTGATAACAGACAACATGTGTAACCACTGCAACATCCCTACAGCATCATCCTCCATGGTAAAACTAACCATAAAGTGGTCATATTTGCAGTTATCATCTCCCACAATACCCATCTAACTAGGGTCAGACATACAAACATCTCCAAAGTTGATTACAGCATCCTGAATGATGGTATAACCAGCTTCACATCACCCTCCCCCTCTGTAGGAACTGGCACCATTATCCACAAATACACCATATGTGCATTTGTATAGATGCATGGAGTCAGGTATACCCAACAGGACTACATCATCCTCTGCAAGGATAAGTAAACATGTGTGGTGGACATCTGCAATAAATACACTCTATAACAGGAGTGAAATGTTGCTGTCCAAGACCAAGTAGCAGGTGCCCAGTGTGAAGCAGTGTCTCCTTAGCCAGTATAAGCATATAAGGTCACTTTGAAATCCTGCAAAGCAAACTCTGAGCCCACATTGGTGACATCCACTACAGACAGTCATATCCCCTTCTTTACATATTCTGCAACCTCAAAGGAAGCACACAGACCTGCTCAGATGTGATGGTCAGGGATACCAGATATACATGTGCTGAAGATAAACCAAACTTGATGACTGACAGAGTCAGTGAAAGTCATCCCCTGCCCTGTCTGTACATCAGGACATCCCCAGTACCTGCCCCCTTCCCCTTATATCTAGGGAACAGGTCATCACTGGCATCTCAAAGTCATGGAATACAGCCTCCATGGGAGATGATGACATAGCAGGATGCATCCTACATGACCTCAAGCATGAATCTACAGCACCATTAAGCACTGTATTCAACCCAAGCCTGAATACCACCTTTTTCCCAGCCAAGTGGAGTACACCCACTGTCAACCCTTTACACTAAGGTGGAACATCCACCAATCTTTCACATTATGGACCCATCACCCTAACTAGCCTGATCTAAAAGGCCATGGAAAAGATTATCATGAACCTCATTAACAAGGACATTGGCAACCTCCACACACTCGATCACACACAATTTGGCTTTGTCAAAGGGGGATCATGTCTGTTACATTTGGTTGACCTTTGACACAGTCACCAAAGCCATGGATGAGGGGAAGACAGTGCACATTGCCTACCTTGACATGGCCAAAGATTTTCACAGTATTCCCCACTTGGCCATAATAGATATACACTCTCAACTCAGCATCAATCCATATGTTACTATATGGGTAGCAAACTGGCACGCTGACAGCACCCACTTCCTCAATATAGGGGAAGCCACCTCAAGCAGAAGACCCATAACTAGTTTCATAGCCCAGTGTTCTGTCTTGGGGCCTCTGTTATGTGTAATGTACTCTTCTGAGGTGCAAGGCACAACCAGTGGGCTATGGCCTACCATGCTTGCAGAAGACTGGATGCTGGGTGCTGTCACCAAATCCCCTAGTGATGTGGACATCCACCAAGAAGTCTCACGTAAACACATGAGTAGCACCAAACACATGGCCTCAGACTGCATACCACAAAATCCAGCATCATCCCCTTTGGGAAGAGTGATGTCCCCACAAATTATCACATTACTAACAATGTCGTAAACACATGCTCAGTCGTGAGAGATTTGGGTACACAGGTTGATGGCACCATGACATTTGACCACCATGTTCCTTCCTTTGTAAGTAAAGCTTTCAACATGGCCCACCTCATATGTAAGGGTATCTTATTCAGGGACATAGGGGACATAGTATCCCTGTATTCCTCCCTAATAAGGCCCATTATTGAGTATAATGCCCCTTTCATGTACCTTGCAAAGC
This sequence comes from Protopterus annectens, assembly GCF_019279795.1. Lineage (NCBI taxonomy): Eukaryota > Metazoa > Chordata > Ceratodontiformes > Protopteridae > Protopterus > Protopterus annectens. The sequence continues at coordinate 828,583,307 of NC_056729.1, read as the reverse complement.
ACATGCAGCAGCTGAGGGGACCACAGAGGTTCCTCACCAGGGAATACCATGGCCTCAAACATCTAACATGCACAGATAGGCTACAAGGCCATCCCTCTATCCAATTTCACACAGACTCCTATAAGGTGACCCCTGTGTAGCATAGAAGACAATCACAGACTCCACTTTGATGGCACTGCTGCATATCTGCAACACAAGCTCCACTTGATTAACCCTCACACTTCCCCTCAACTAGATCTGTGACATCAACAGCACTTGTTGGCAGGTCACATGTGTGTCCCAGACTTTCACCCAGCTGTGGAATGGACACCCTGTCCACATCAGGCAGAGTACCTCTTTACCCTTTTTTAAGTGACACCTGGATAATTGGATGGTAAACAGGTCATACACCCTTGGGATACCACCTGTGCCCCTGTTGGACCAGGGCATTGGGTGCTGACTTGCATAAACATGGCCTGAACTCTGGGCTAGGCTTATGAGGGCCTCAGGGCCAATAACCTACCGATCTCTTATGATCCTGGGTATACTGGTTATGGCCCTGTGTGCTGTGACAGACTGTGTTGTCATGTCTCCACACCCATCACTGCCATCTACTGTGGTGTGTCCCCTATGGGCGATATCCAAGTACCATGTCATACAGCCATCATCTGACAAATAGGTGAGTGTCACTACAAGTGTATGGGGACAGTCCAGCAACATGTGTGTGACCCAAGGACAGACAGCACTGGAAAAGTGCTGCAGAATATCCTCACTGTAGGTGTCTAACATCCACAGTAGACAGATGTTTGCAGAATGTGTACATGTGCCTGTTATTTATGGACCCTCTGTCAGACAAATGTGGATGTGTGGCAAACAGTCGGACAATAAGTGTTTGCTCCCAGACTGTGGGTAATCTGGCTGTCACACGCCAGACCCCTCAGAAAACATTTATGGTACATTAATATCTGGTACTGTATTCATTCCCTTACATTGTATGCTCGATATGTGTTGCTGAGGCCAGGCCTCTGTCCCCCCACTACTACTGGCTATAACCTGCTGTCCTGCTATAGGGGGTCAACAGGTATGCTAGGCATAGCTCTCAAGTGATGGGATATGTGTGTGGAGTACACAGTGTCCTAGCCAGAGTACATCCAGGAAAAGTCAGGGATACCTGCTTAATGTTTGAAGAATGCCTGTGTGACATTCACAGACTGAGAGGAGCTGACTAACAGTACATCATGTGAAATGCCAGCTGTATCCACCTGTACTTACTGTCACTATTGTCTAAAGCACAAATCTGTACCATTCGTATATGAGCCGACCATTGTTGGAGGGACTCAGGGGGCCAAAGCTGTGATGGACATCACAGCAGACAGAGCCAAAAGGGAAGCCTGTAAGTGCCAGACTGCTGAGTCACAGCAACATGTCATTCCAAGATATGTAGTACAGACCTACTGTTGTAATACCTATTTCCCATAACTACATCCTTCCATCTGCACCCCATTACGTGGGGACTTCTATTACCTACTTGGTATAGTGCTGTTCTTCTTTATGTGCCAAAATCCTGTAATATAATGCTTATGTTCTTGCAGTCTGCTATCGTAAAGAAAGTCACAGACCTGTTTACCGTAAGCAGCCTTTTATAGCTAATGCTTATGAACAGGTGATTGCCTGTGCACCAGTCTGTGGCTCACACTTGCTAACTGCACCCAAAAAACAGCTGGGTTGCATTTTCATTAGCCAATGGCATGGCAACACAGTGCTATATTTAAGCCCTTCATGTAGGCCTTGGCCCTGTTCCTGGCATGTGTGATGTACGTTATCAAGGTGTGGGGACTACAACATCACAGAGGGTAGGGAAAATACTGTCCACTGTCCAGATTTATGTGGTATATCCACAGTTTGGCATGCTATGTTTGGCCATTGTGACAGACTTTTGGATTATGTGGCAGTTTACTGTTTTAGAATGTGGATTGAGGTCAGTGAGGGGAGAGACAGATGTGAGTGTCATATGTTATTTGCATCAAAATATGCATGCTGCTGCAGTAGCTGCTGGTCTATCAGCTGTGTATGTTTGTAGGGGAAGACTGTGATACATGGCCCTGTCACTTGACCATTCCCCTCGCCCCTTTCTGTATGGGTGTTGTGTGGATTCCCTGTTCTAGGTGTTTGGGAGGTATGGTAGGTCTGTGACAGGTATCTGAACATACTAATGCATATGTTGCAGGCTGTGACTCAGTCATGTATTTGTTGTTTTGATAAGCATGTACCTGACATGCAACAGACTGGAATGGATGCCAGGACTGTGGGAGGCAAAATGTACAGAATGCTAGGAATGAGTCGCTGCATGTGTTTTTGCTTAAAATTGCATGTCTCAGTCAGTTATTTGTTGTATTGATAAGCATGTACTTGATGTGCAACAGACTGGAATGTCAGCCAGGACTGTGGGTGGATAAATGTAAAGCATGCTAGGAGTGTAACAGATTGATCTACTGAGTCAATACTATAGCAGGTGTAACTGCAAGACATACGTGCATGCATACAGTTTGTTACACAGTGTTGTGGGTATGACATGTGAAACTAAACTGTCTGTCATGAGTTTGTAATCTCAATGTGTACTGACTTGCCAGTACTTCAGCACACAGAATAGGTTTTGTGACAACTGTGCCAAAAGTAGGTGGCACAACTTTGGACATTCTGCAAGAGACTCTGCAGTTGTCAGCTCTACCTGCTATCCTAGGCCTCACTTACACCCATCAGCATTTATTTGGCTGTGTACTTGTTTGGTGTCTGCATCACAGTCCCAAATAGTGTGTCATTTTCCCCATTATATGTGCAACCAGTGTGGCATTGGCACTGAGGACATGTGTATGGAAACAGCTGTTATTCTTCAGAGTTGTGTGGCCTAGTGGGCTAATGCACTTTGCTGTAATTGACAGGGTCCTGGGTTTGAGACTAGCTAGGGGTGTGTATTTTTAGCTGATGTGCATCACTGGTACTCAGGAGATATATATGGAAACAGGTGTTATTCTACAGAGCTGACTGGCCTAGTGGGCTAATGCAGAATGCCCTAGTTTGCAGAATACTGGGTTTGAGACCTGACAAGGTTGAGTTTTTTCTGATGTGTATCACTAATACTCAGCATAAGTTTATGGAAACAGCTGTTAGTCTTCTGTATTGAGTGGCTTAATGGGCTTATGCAGTATATCTTAGTTGTCAGGGTTATGGGTTCAAGACTTGGCAGGAGTGATCAATTTGATGTTCAGAAAAGTGTCAGAAAGACAAAATGTGATTAAAGCAGCTTTAAGTGGGAGTGTGCAATGCAGTGTTCCACTTAAACCTATGCTACTTCCAAAAAAATGGGCTATAGGAAAGTGGTGAAATGGGGGCAGGGGAAAAATGACATGAAAGGCAGGTAGGGATACCCAGGATGGGTGTAGGAAAGAACCATTGCTCTCCATTTCTTGTACAGCAACATCGGTGCAGGTTGTCGATAATTTGGAATTTGGAGCCTCACATCCCAGAGGGAAGGGTGTGGGTATCATAACTATGCTGATTAATTGCTGTGATGATAGATTGGGGGCAGTGTACATGGGGATAAAGTGTAGAGCTATGTATGGGTCAATATTTACTTGTGGGACAAATGCCCGCTATTTTTTTTAAGGAGAGAGTGGAATGTTGCAGAAGAGATATAGGTATGTGTGGGGAGGTAAGTTGGGTAGGAGATGTAACATTTGCAAACATATAAGACAGACAAGACTGCAGACAGGGGTGATGTATAACATATGAGGGGATAAACACCTTGGACAGGGAGGGTGTTGTGGAATCAGAGAGCCGTGTGCCCCCAGACAGCAGCAGTGGGACTGAGCTTCCCACCCATGGGCAGTCACCACTGCTCCTTCATGGCCCTGAAGGTGGCTGTGCTGGGGACTGGGTGCCATGGCCAGCCTGCCCATCCAGGTTGGCCAGTCTGCCCTCACTTTGGCACAGAAAATCATCCAAACCATGATGGACAATCCTGCATACCATCCCTGGTAGCAGTCAATAAGTGATCAATCCCTCTCCATGCCTGAGGCAGTTCAGCCCATAGTTGTTGGAGGACCAGCAGAGGGGGCAGCTCCAGGTTGGGTCCCAGATGTGCTGGGACCCAGTGCCATGGCTGGCTAATGTAGGGTAGGTAGATCACCAGGGACCGGCCTACCCAGTCAAGCCATGGTGTTGAGGTTTTTCAAAGTGTATAGGTTAGTAATGAAGAGAACATGTGGTAGTTGTAACACTATGCCACAACAAATCTCATAACCCAGTAATGTAGCATTGCATAGCATATATGTAGAATACAACATTAATTGGGATAACAGTCAGTATTGTAACAGCATGCCAGTAACAGTTACAGCATAAGGCCAACAACATAGGTAATTCAACAAGGTATGTTAGTATGCAACCATTGTAATACATAGCAATAATAAAACACAAGGCCCAACATAATGTTTTGAAAACAACATATGTTAAAAGTAAACCATACCTGATGTATAAGAATAATAAATTATGAAGCAGATAAGGGTTGGGGAGAGAGAGAAAAATACATGGCATTACTACCAGTATAGGCTATATTGTTTGCAACAGAACTCTTATATACTCTACAGGTCTGCCCTTAATTTATGTATAGTTATGCCCTATAGCTTCTGTAGCACCTACATGCCTCTCTGGGCAGTATGGGGCAAGCTATAACACCTACAGGTAGACAACCACAGGGGGGCTATTACATGTCAGGGCACATATGTGACTAGCAAGGTGTAATGTGGACTGATGTAGTGTGACTGTGCTATTTGAGATAAATCAAGTGGCTGTTAAATCTGTGTCCCAGGGATTTGGCAACAGTGATCACAGTCTGTGACAGTGTGATACTTGAGAAATATGTATCATGCACAGTACAGAGAGTTTATGCTTATCATGCTGACATTGGCTGGCATGGGGTTAGACTATCAACAGACATTCATAGACACACCAGGCATAGAGCCGTACCAAGATTAAACAGTTTTATGGTTTGGACATGTGCTGAGGAGTGATGATGGGTATATTGGGAAAAAGATGCTAAGGATGGAGGTGCCAGGTAAGAAGAAAAGAGGAAGGCCTAAGATAAGGTTTATGGACGTGATGAGAGAGGACATGCAGGTGGTTGGTGTGACAGAGCAAGATGCAGAGGATAGGAAGAAATGGAAAGAGATGATCCGCTGTGGCGACCCCTAACGGGAAAAGCCGAAAGATGATGATGATGATGATGATGATTTCTTTTAATAACTTGTATTAGTATTATACTTGTTGACTTTTTATTTACTGCAGTCTTATCACCTTGCTGAGCAAAGCTGTTAACACTCTGGTACATCTGGACACACAAGTTAGTAACCCATTTGTACAGCTACTCCAGACATTTATTTACCTGTAATTCCTGTGGGGAGAACATCTGTTAACAATACATAACAGTTTCTATTAATATTTAGTAGCACTTATCCCTGGATTCAAACCCCGGTCTGTGTGTGACAAAATGCATATCAAAACTAGCATTTATCACACTGAGCTGAGACACTGCTGAAGGTTGATTGTCTAATATATACCTACAGTTCACCTGGTAACACACTGTGACCTGGTAATAGATGTAGAGTGTCATACAAGACTGCAGTGACACTTGAACACACATGCATGAGATTCATGCATGACAGAGATAGTAGATGAACTGTGTATTAATACTTGGAATGCTGGTATACACATTTAACCCCTAGTGGATGGGAATATGTGTGATGTGTACAGACCATACTGGAGTGCTGGGTTTTTCTACATCACCCACATATAGTTGCAGACGGTATATTTGCAGTCTACAGCTATTACAATTTCATACTTGCCTGCAGCAACATAACTAAGTTCAGGAATGCATATAGCTGAAATGCAATGTTAACACAAGACATTCCTGAGATAAATACACTATTATACCTTAGCCATTACTATTCTAGATTCAAATCCTAGTGCAGAACAATATCATAATGCATTATATTTTGTAGTACAGCTCCACATCTACACTTTAGCAAAACAGTTCTTTATCAGCTAGCCTTCAGTCACTTCATGGTATTATTCCCGTGTTTACTTGACTGTACTTTTAATAATCGATTTCTTGACCAACAGCCCAAAATACACACATTTTGCACAACACAGCTTTATTAGGGGTGACATGAAACAGTGATTGGTATACATCTATCAGTCTTTACTGATGAACACTTTAGATAGTGCAGGTGTTGCAAGGCAGCTGTTATTCCACAATTTATGCAGTAGTGACTTTATTTCCTTAACAATTCTGAAGGCAGTTAAACTTTATTTCCTTAACATTGTGAGTGCAGTGGAACTTTATTTCCTTAAAGGTATGAATGCAGTTGAATTTATTTCCTTAACATTATGAATGCAGGTGTACTTTATTACCTTAACATTATTAATACAGTATAAGCATTTATTCCTTTAACATTATTAATCCAGTTATAACTTTCTTTCCATAGCATTAGCAGGTTTTATGCTTTCATGTATATTGGACTGTACCTGGCATTACGCACTTATATCAGCCCAGGTCTATGACCACATTTATTGCAGTACACTCAAAACAGAATATACCTACTGACAGTTACTCCTGTACTCTTTTGTATTTATATTACTATAGATTGCAAGATATTTCTGTACTCACCACACTCATGATGCAACCTAGCCAGGCACCCAGCATGGGCCTCCAGGTTGTGAGCTCTCTCCTCTGCAGCTGTGGGAGAGATAAACACCATTATGCACACCTGTCTATCACATATTTATACTAGAACTTGGTAAAACAATGCTTACAATACTTACACACTTGTGGGGCATTGTCAGCCTGAGCATCTTGGATCCATGTGGCCAAGATATACCCCTTCCTATGCTTCAGGTCATCATAATGGTGATGCACCTACTCACCTGTGCAGGGGATACCAGTTGCACAGGCATGGTCATGTACCAGCCAGTCCCAGGCCTCTGCTGTGTACTCTGATCCCTGGGTTTGGCCCTGCAGTTTCTGGATGTCATGGCCTTTAACAAGGAGTCCAGCCATGACTCTGGACACCAAAAATCCCCACTGCTGTACCCAGAAGCGCACGCCCTGTCCAACTCCTGCCACAGTCTCTGCCAAGATCAAACTCCAACAGGTACTGGCTGTATTCCCACCTGTTGCACTTAAATAAGGCTGTTTTCCTGCCCTTTGCTACCATTGCACAATTTTTAAAAATGTGGCGCTTCACTTAGCACCCTGCAAACCCACTGAGCTCAGCCGAGCATTGCTTAAACTAGCAATGCTTTGCAAAGCTTAGCATTGTGCAAAATAGCTTTGCTGAGCTGAGGACTGCTTAAACAGAGTTTGCTTAGCAGTGCCTAAACCAGCTAAGCAGGGCTGTGTGTTGCTAAGAAGTGCTAAAATGGGTCCTGTTTAAGCACTGGTTGGCTTGGCTTAGCAGTGCTTAGCAGAGCTTAGCTAAGGGCAAACCAGATTTAAAGAAAAAAAACCCCAAAATTAAATGATTTGTTCATTACTACTTCTTTATTATTATGTGTATGTATTGCACTTCTATATATCCTGATTTTATGTATTTTAATTTCTAGATGTTGGAGTGTGTATTTTAAGTATTAGAAACTTGTGTGCAACTGGATGTTTTCTCCTTGGTTCTCCACTGATAATGGGGTTCTGACGCAGCTGGACTAACTCGGTTAACAAATGTCAATACATACATCAATAAAAAAAATAATTTATTAAACTTTGCTATCAGACATAAAAGCTGAATAGACTGTTTGTGTATAAGAACAGTGCACCTACTAGACACAGGGCTGTAACACTAAACATTCAGCTATGTGGATATGATGACTACTGTTATAAATTTCTGTATAGCTCTCAGCTGGGTTTAAACCATGCTGTGATGCATAAACCCACTCAGCTGTGCTTATGCTTGACCTTTGGGGTTAAAACTAATAGGATCTGTTTTCTATTTTTAGATGTCTGGCACTTGTCCATTGCTAAGCACTGTGCCACACAAACACAAAAGAAAAAAAAAGAACAAAATTATTTAACTTTAATATTTAAGTGCCATCCAGCACTTTAACAGTGCGGGAGGTATGTTACTCATCTCCAGACACTGTAACACACCCTTACACTGATTCTGTAACTGTGTTACATGTCTCTCTCTCTCTCTCAGTAGCATGCCTTCATTAATAAGCAAGGCGTGCTACCGAGGGGGAGCCACAGACACAGCCACAGTACTCTCCTTGTAGGACTTACGCTATTCCTATATGGACTTTATTAAATCCCCACCAAAGTCTAAATGCACCTTTTGGGCAACATCATCTGACAATTAAGTTTTAATGACAACTGCACTGTATTTTGATGTACCTTAGGCAAACATGTCACATGTCCTGTTTTTTTTCAGACCATACACTGTTTTTAACATTTCGGTACACATGTATTTATTTATTTAATTGTTAGCTTTGTTGTCTGGGAAAAGTCCGACTGGATAAAATACATTTTCAGTGGAGGTCTGGGGAGGAAAGCTCTACATTTAAGTTATACATGATGCACTTTTATAAATACAGTGTAAAAACATCTGTACATGAGCTTATTTATATGATTTTTAAATATTTCTTATATGGACATACACAGTGTTTTAACACAAAAAGAGAGAAAATTAACATAAACTGGCTAATCATTGACTAGAAAAATAAAATACAACAATTAATGTATGTATAATGTGATGGCTGCAGGAAAAAGATCAAACTGAGGTGATTTTGAGGTGTGTAATAATTTATAGACATACAAGTAGTAATGTAGCTCAGAAATTTATAATATGAAAGATGTGAAAGGAGAAATTATGGAAATAAGCAGGAAGATAAATGGACAGAGGAGGAATCATAGTTAGTGGTGGGGTGTGAGAGAAGGAGGAATAGTAAGAGTTTAGGAAATTAGTGCAGTATGAGGAGGAGCAGTAAGGTACGAAAAGATTGGGAAGTAAAGTGGCTGTAACAGCTGGAGAAAAGTAATCTGAATAAAGTTAGCCAGGTAAGCTGGGAGCTATATTTGGCAAAGGTGCCTTTTAAACACATTTTTGAAACTATTTATGTTTTCTATCTGTTTTAACTGTGTGAGGATTTCATTCATGAGTTTTGGCACATAATGGGGGTAGAGAGAGTCTCCAGCAGTTTTGAACATCGTACTGCTGCATAGTAAGGGTTTATTGCTAGAGCAAATGTCTCTAGTGTATAAATAGTACAACAGAGTATTTTGTAATGATGGGCATTTGTTGGTTGAGTACAATAGGTTGTAGACAATGATTAGCTGTGAGTATGTAAATTGGTTTGGAAGTTGAAGCCAGTTTAATTGTACTAATGCAAGCCAGTGGTGTCTTTTATAGGGTTGGTTGATAGCAAATTTAGCTGTTTTGTATTAGTAGGAGTCTAGTTTAGTTTTATATATATATATAGTGTTTATATATAGTGTTGATATTTGTAAGAAAACGAGAAGCATAAAATATAGAGAAAAGGAAGTATGTTGCTGCTAAGGTAATCCTTGGTTGATCTGTCAGGTAGCATTTAGTTCTATAGTGGTAGCTAAGGTTTTGTTGAGTTTTCTTGATAGAATGAAGTATATGGTGATTAGATTTGAGGTTGTCTTCTGTTATAACTTTAAGTAGCTTAGTTTGGCTTATGGCTTCTATTTTAGTGTTATTATTTGAGATAATATGAAATTTGTGTTTATGGTTAAGATATTGTTAGGAGTAAATAACAAAGTTTTTTTTTGGCATTAAGCAGCAAGTTATAATATTTTTAGACATATTTCAATGTCAGTGAAATATATTTTGTTTTATAGCAGACCTGTTTTACACATGACTGTGATGCATGTTACACACCATTTTGTACATTGTTATGATTTGAATGCATGCCTTTCATTGCATACTGTGTTATAGTTGCATAAGGTCAGACAGTATTGTAATATCATATATAGAACATTTGCTACATGTAGATTGTGTCAGTCTTTATATGACATGTTATGTACGCATAGCTTTTGGGAGTAAGTATTGTGTACGTATGATTTTTTTTCCTGTGTCAAACCTTCACAGAGTGTAGGACCCATGCCGGCTCTCCTATTGTGCAGAGAAAGCGACAAAGTGCCAGACCATGCCATGCAACACAGACTCTGAGGCCAGCATGACGACCATGACAGGATCAATGTTGATGGTAGACTGGGACCTGCACATACCATCATTCCTGCTGCTCACCATAGGAGACATCAACCACCATGACAAGGAGACAGCTTTTAGGACCAGATCTGGCAGGTGATGACAGACAATTTCCAGATGCAGATGAGGTACCTGATGGGCAACTATTTCCAGGACATAGCAAGGGCTATGCACTATTACTTCTGGGAAATCATTAGGGAGATCACTTATGATGCTCATCCCCATGAGGGTGGCACCTAAGGACTGTAAGTATTGTCTGTGTGATCCACTTATGTAATGCTACCACCATGGTGTTTTCTATATCCAACTATAAACTATATTGGAACAATTGTGCAAGCATCGCATATTGCTTTCATGCTTTTCTGATGTACATCCTACTGTACACTGCACATGTCATATCATATGTGGCCTTTATATTGCTGCTAAAGTTATGACACACATTATATCACACATGCAATAATCAATTAAATATGCATGATATGCTGTAATTATTGCATATGTTGCTCCAAATGAGCAGGGATACTGTTCCTTACGTGTGTGTGTGTGTGTGTGTGTGTGTGTGTGTGTGTGTGTGTGTGTGTGTGTGTGTGTGTACTGTTATGCATGTAGTAAAGCAAAATATTATGTCTCGTACCCTCTGGCTATGTATGTCAGATTTAACTGTTGCAGATAGCATGATGCAAGTAAGACACAGTTGTTATGCTTGTGTTGTTCTAGTGTATACCTAGGTTGGATGACAGCAACTCACGAACTGCATTAATCATATACTTTGTACAGGGTCTGTTGTGCTTATTTGTACATGTTATCCTTGTATATACAATACATCCATTTCTCCATTGATTGTTGCTGTCTTATGACTGTTCAACAACATGAAGTCCTTCCTTATGTGATTTATATAGCATTGTTGCATCGTGCTGTCATACTGGCACAATGACTTTGTTGTGGCATGTAGTGGTACTCTCAATGGTATATATGAGCAGGAATCCTTCACATACTGCATAGACATTCACTTGCCTTTAATCAGTCCTACACAAGAACAGTGCTATTTATATGGATAATGATGTTTGTGGCACCTATTGTATTATGTTTGCATGACAGCATATATGTGTATGTAATAATGAAAATTATTTTTTAGTTTGTGCGTACCTGTGCATTTTGCTGTTTAACATTCACACATTACTGTGTTCTCATTTGTACACAGACAAATTTATATCCATCAACAATTCAGTTTGCCCATGTGACATATGTTTGCCATTTGCTTCATTGTAGCTTTGGAGGACTTGCACAACACCCAAAGTGGTGAACAAATGGAATGCAATGTGCCCCTTTGATATGGTTCTCTTGCTTTATTGTGTGCTGACTTTCTGTTGCTGGCATTCCTTGCTGACTTGGGCCTGTGTTTTCAATCTCCTTTCCCCTTTTTAACTTTGGCCTATATGTTTCCCATAAAAATTGTATACATTTACCTTCTTCTACATTATCATCATTGTCATGTAGTTGTACTTTTACAATAAGACATTGTGCCAGTGTGTTGGGCATTATACATATTTAAGTCATATGCATGCAAGTGCTGGTAATTGAAGGGATTCCATCATTTTTCTTTCATACTTGCATGTTTGGCATTACGCAGGAATTGGTTTTCTTCCTTCCTATGGACCAGCTTGCATTGCTTATCTATCATTGCTCATACATCTCTCATCATTTATAGTCCATGTCACTGATATGTGTATGTGTGCTGACATTTCTTTTTGATAAGATCATGTTAATCCATTGCATGTCACACTTATACATTGTATACCTGGCAACCCATCTGTGTTGCCTCTGAAATTGCATGTGTCTTTGACATATGGATCCCATTCTGCCTATGTTTGGGAATGTATACCTATTTGTGCATTAAACAGACACATTCTTGCTTTGCTACAGTTCAAGTCTTTGGAACTGTGCATGGATGATTGGCTTTCACATGCAGGTTTGGAGGTTCTGGTCTATCCTCTGCTTGTCCTCTCTAGCATTTCCTTGGTTGGATGTGCTCATCCATGCAGTTGCTTTGCTTACACTGAACTGCTGCCTGACTACTTGAAGATGGGATTCAATATCCACTGTGTAGTGAAATCTCCATTTATTTTTCTACAACACACACCTACCATAAGTCATACATACTCTGGTATGACTGTAATACAGTTTGCACAATCACAGCACTGAGTTAAACATAGGTACATATGTAGTTCTGAATTGCACCATGGCTGGTATGCATCCCTATCCTGCTTGTCTATTTTCCTTTACCTATTTTGTAGAGTCTGAATATGTGCTGACTGTGTACTTTACATCTCCTTTATGTTTCTTTCTAAACTTAGTCATGTATACTGATATTTGGTATGTTTATGCTTCCCCTTCTCCTCCCCTTTCCCTGCTTTTTCCATTCCTTCTATTTTTCAAAAAAAGAAAATACAAAAAAATTGGGTCTATTACCACAAAAAAATGCCCCTTTGACTCTGCTTAAGACCTTATTTCTTCAAACCTCTTGTGTTTCCCTCTTCTTCATATTAACACCACAGGTGCTTTAATATCACTCTATTTCCTTGATTGTGTGCATTACTTGTGTTCCCCACATGTGTCCAGCACAACAGCCTGTCATGGCAAAGTGGCTGTGATTGTCCTTCTTATTAATCAATTTTTTATTAGGTGATTTGTGGATTTTGTAAGATTCCACAAATTGTGATGAGTGTATTTATATACGCCCATCTACAAATTACATGATATCCATACTTGTTTGTGAATATTTGTCACTTCCTAAAGTGATTGCCTTACATTTTTATTTGTTTAGCAATGTTCAGTAAGTTGCATTGAGTTTGTATAATTTCTGTAGATGAACATTGGTAATGCACATATATCTCGTTTTATGAACAACTTTTATTGACATGCAGATTCCATCTGACTGATTGAGATTGTACAGACCTAGTTGATTAAATCTGCTTTGTGCCGAGTTATTCTCCATACACTGAGGCATACTTGGTTACCCATAACTTTTGCTCAGAACTCGGTGAACTGCGCCAGATTTTGTGAACTTTATGGAATCCTAATACAAGTAAAAGGTATCTCATCAAAGACATTACATAGAATGCAGAACAACATTTTACAAACATCTATCCATGTATGGAGGTAAAACTAGCCTTCATTTTAAAGATCATGTACAGAAACCTATTAATTATATCCAAAAAAGTGTGACAATAATGCATAAGCTAGGCATACTATTGCAAAAGATAACAGTCAACATTTACAGTGTTTAGTATTGCAAATTATTTATTCTAATTTAAGAGGCAGATACCAAATTAAATGTATAGAAGCAGTTAAATACAGATTGATTACAAGACTTAATGTTCTACATGGTCCAGGCATAAATTATACTGCTTTATTAAATCCATACTAAAGGAGAGATGTTTAACACATTAAAAGATTATTTTTTATAGATGTGTGTTTGTATTTAGAAATGTTTTAATGAAAGTAAGTAATGTAACTTGGAGAATATTTAGGCCTTTTTTTTTTGTTTGGTGAGCTTTCTCAAAAACCCACGGAAGCTTTTGTGTAAACATTTGTCCATAAGTATTCTGCTTGTAACTTGTTTATCATAAGAACATTTAAAACAAGTAATGAAGTAACATGGGGGGAATTCAATAAATCCTACATGGATTAATTTTCCATGTAGGCATAGTGGCACGGAGCTTACACAGAAGTAAGCAGCCGTGCTGCCCAGTAAAGAGCTGAGGGGCATACACGAGTATGCGAACACGGAAGTGTCCGTGGCATACAAATCACCTCATAAGCAGGTGAATTTCATGCAAATGAGGGTGTTGTAGTGATCCAGCAAGCAGATAGGCAGTACTGCAGACCCTGTGTTGGTGTCTGAAGTGTACACAGAAAAATTCCATGTCCATGAGATAAAAAGTGAACAGGGGAGTAAAAGCCCAGTTAGAAGGACAGAAATAGCATACCAGACACAGATATTTGCAAAACTATGCCCTATGTATCCAAAAAGTAATGAAAAATAATATAAAATAATTATTTTTTTAATACTCATAGTATGTTTACACAGCATGGAAAAAGAAAATATTTAATAGTGTAAAAATTAAAGAAAAAATAAAATATTACACAACGAAACTATCAGGACACACCACGAGAACACTGGATTCTTCAAACCATATATATCCTTTATTCCAATCGATAAAACAAGAATGAATAAGCGCTTTCGCATGCGTCTTGCATGCTTCTTCAGATACAATTTAAGACATCCAACTTGGATCCTTTTATACATATCATTATTAACAATTATTGTCAATCAGTAAGACAATTACTCAATTATAGCAATAATTAACCAATTAGTAGGAAAGTTCTTTCCTGTTCCTAGTTCAGTGCTGTGCATTTAGTTTTATATCACTTTGATTGTATGGAAAATAGTAGCAACGGCATACACATAAACAAGGACATGAACAAACAAAAACAAAAAGCCCTCGTATATACACAACTTGTGCTCTGATGCTAACCATGCTCACATCTAATTATCCTGATTTTTTAAAAACAAATATAACTATTAAAACCACATCTAGTACATATAAATCTCAAAGCCAAGCAGTGACGTCTTTTCCAATCTGCTTATTGCAGAGCAGGGCAGAGCAAACGCATGCTCAATATATAAATCAATGCTTATAAATGCGTCGTATATAAAATTTTTCTAAGAATAAATGATAAAACAAATGATGTTGTATCAACGTATAAAGAGCATTAATTATTCTTTACGTTGTGCTTAAATAAACACAGCAGTTATAAACAGTTAAAGTAAAACAGTCACTGAGAGTTAGAAACATCCAACTATCTAAATTATCACTGACTTCATGCCCCAAAGTCTACTGTTGGATCACAATCGTGTCATAATGTCTTGTAAAGACACGTGATATATGAAAAGAAATGTATATGCGCACAGGAAAGATAAAACTGATAATAATAATATAAATAACTATAGAATCAGTGCTGAATAAAACTGTCTCATTTCATATGTTACTAAAACTCATCTCAACTATTAAAATTGTTATCTGAAAACACATCTTATCACTAAAATATCTAATTGGTTAATGCTGATCTACTTAAAAAATAAGACAAGCAGCTAATCAAAGCTGCTGGTTCTCAAGTTCTTCATGCCATTATTATAATACTGAGTTCGTCCAACAGCTCCAGAGTATCTTCACAACTTAAAAACTTTAATTCTACCTACTAGATTTAAAGAGTTATAGAGTTCTCATATCTTATTACTTGTGACCAAGAAATATATTTCTATTGAGAAACTCTATATACTCAGATTCTTCCTAACTCAATTATCGATTGGGATTAGGGATTCAAACTAGCTGGACATTAGTACATATACGGAATTAACATTGAACTATTAAAAACTTACATCCAAGGAAATAAGATGAATAAAGCTATAAAATTCTAATGAATCTAAGTATACGGAATGTTGACATTGTGTGTCTAGGATCATACATCAGCAAAAAAAAACATATCGTATATCAACCATCTCATGTATACTTTTAGTAAGTAGTGGTATTGAATATATCAAAAGAGGCTATTTATCATACTATCAGTCGGTCTGCTTATCTATCAAGTTATCAATAGCTCAACTTCATATACAGGTTTAATAGTCAATACTATCTCAAAGTTGATGTACAGTAAATAGGTGAATATAATAGATGTCATCCTTCCTGCCTCCATGGAGTTATTTGAATGCAGATTGATGAAAAACATCATAAGACTGATTATTTATTCTCAGGTCTCTGTCACTACTATCTCTGAGTCCTAAAACTATCTATTTCTAGAAATTAAAGAACAAAAAGGATCTAGACATGTCCAATCATTAAATTCTCAATAGTCAATTTCCATTACTGTCCAGTGCCTAAGTATATATCACTAGAATCTCATACTAGTACATAGGCACAAGATAAGAAGTAAGCAGCCGTGCTGCCCAGTAAAGAGCTGAGGGGCATACACGAGTATGCGAACACGGAAGTGTCCGTGGCATACAAATCACCTCATAAGCAGGTGAATTGCATGCAAATGAGGGTGTTGTAGTGATCCAGCAAGCAGATAGGCAGTACTGCAGACCCTGTGTTGGTGTCTGAAGTGTACACAGAAAAATTCCATGTCCATGAGATAAAACGTGAACAGGGGAGTAAAAGCCCAGTTAGAAGGACAGAAATAGCATACCAGACACAGATATTTGCAAAACTATGCCCTATGTATCCAAAAAGTAATGAAAAATAATATAAAATAATTATTTTTTTAATACTCATAGTATGTTTACACAGCATGCAGCAGTGTACAAACATGCTGTTATGGAAAAAGAAAATATTTAATAGTGTAAAAATTAAAGAAAAAATAAAATATGTGACAATAATGCATTATAGGGCCTGCATAGAGAATGTACAATGGTAGATTTATATGGTTGCTAAGGAGGCAGGGTCTAGAATAATGTAGTTTCCTGATTGTGTGCATGGATCTATATGCAAATGAGCTAGGGTTACTGAATAGCAAAAATGGTTATCCATGCCCACAGATCACATCCATGTATCCCCAGAACCATGTTGGTGTCCACGGAAGAGGTAACAGACATGAAAAGGAGGTGTGCCTGTATTTATTTAAGCACATTGGAGCTCAGCAGCCCCTGTTTGCATGCCATGCCACTGAGCTGACTGTGGGGGGTGTCCAGTGCCTGCTAAACTTTGTTTAACTTTGGGGCATGTGTTTTAGCTTATTTGAGCTCATTTTTGCAGCACGCAGCTGTGCTGAGCATGCACATCTATGGGGGTGTGTCCATTGAGTGCTGGGCATTGTTTATATCTGTGGTACAGGTTTGCACACCATGCAGCAGTGCTTAGCAGGGAAGGCTGTTTACAAAAAAAAAAAAAAAAAAAAGAAAATTCCTGGGAAAACCAATCATATATAAATTACTGATGACCCCTGTACCACTTAAACCAGGCCATTAAAACACTGATAATGATGTACTAGGCAGGTGGAATGCATCATAAGTAGCCAATCACACTGGCTGTACCTACAGCAGAGCACTAGAGAAGTTGCATATACCCTACAATCTGATTTCACCCCCATACTCTGTACGCAGTGAAGTACAAAACTGGGATTAATAACTAAAGAAATGTTAGGGGCTGCTGCAGCTCTGCTACATCTGTATGTGCTAGATGCTGAGGTCCATGCTGCTGCTGCTGACAATAGGCCTAGAATGAGCAAGAGAAGGATGTTCAGGCCCAGGGTAACCTTCCAGGAGCTACATGAGCTGGAGATTGTAGAGAGTTACAGAGTGGACATGGACATGCTACAAGAACTCACCAAGCTCTGCCGCACTCAACTCAGACCCAGAGGCAACAGAGGGGAACCCAACTTAATGCAAAGGTATGTGTAGCTCTTAGGATACTAGCTACAGGTACTTTCCAAAGATCAACTGAGGACATGAAGAGGGTCTCACAGGCATCAGCATCCATGGTACTCCACCGGTATCTAGATACCATGCTAACACATGCCAGTGAGAAAATGTATATACCCCTCACCCATGAGGAGAGGGCTAGCAGTATGCAACTCTTCTACCATGTAGCACACTACACTGAGGTAGTGGGTGCCATAGACTGCACTCATGCACACATCAAAGCACTGCCCAGTGAAGAGGGTAGAGTCTACATCAACTACAAGATGTATCTCTCCATAAACTGCAGGGTTGTGTGCAATGCCCAGGGGCATTATCATGAATGTGCATGCTGGCAGCCCTGGCAGTTATCATCACTCCCATTTCTGGCACTCATCAAAACTATACCAGATGTTTGCCAGGGGAGAAATCCTGTATGGCCATCTACTGGGGGATGCTGGCTACTCACTGGAAATGTGGATGATGATACCCATCAGAAATGTACTCACATCCACCAAAGAATGCCATAATGCACATGCACAAACAAGGACCATCATAGAGCATGTGTTTGGGTTGCTCAAGTCATGGTTCTAGTGTCAAGATACATCTGGTGCAGCCCTGCAGTATTCTTCAGCCACATGTGAATAGATGTTCACAGTATGTGCCATGATACACAATATGATCCTGCAAAATCAGCTGTGTCAGGATCATCAGAGGGAAGGGATACACAGCTCTTCACCAGTGCCTATATCCCCATAGCCGCACCCATAGGGGCATTCGGAGGAAGAACCCCCTGACACTTTCCAGTAGGCAGATATAGGCTTGCCCAGTATGCCCTGGTCTTGTCCAAGTGACAATGCATAGCACATGCATTGACAACCTAGGGTCCTAGGGACTGACACCTTACCCTGACTTGCATACACTGTAGAAAGGATGCCAGCCAAACCATGTAACCTGTACCTAACCATGTACTGGCTGTGTACTGCATGCATTAGACAGTGCCAGCCTTGAAGCACAGGTCTCTCAACTGCTGCATTCACAAGGTAAGTCACTATCGTATGTAACAAATGTATGGGGTACTAGACTATGGCAACATATGTATGGACCTGCTGCATGCATGCAAGGGAATAGAGTGGGATACTGGGCTACTTGCAGAGAACTAACAGCTACTTGGGGCAACAGGTACTCTATCCAATACTGGGTGTCCCATAATATGCATTAGGCCATATGGCTGGAAACCCAACCAAATTATGCAAGGTAAATGCCAAACAGTGGAGGTCATAGGACAGATGCACAACTGTCAGTGCCAGAGTCCCCAAACCCCAACACATCAGTGTTCCCATACAACTGCAGTAACAGTATGTTTGCAAGGATATATCAGCAGACCACACAATTCTAGGGCTGTCAATGGACAATATTGTTGCCAAACAGCAAGTGTAATTTATGTTTTGAAGTGTCCCTGCAGTCTTTTATATAGGTGAAACAAAAAGAGCTTTTAAAATGAGACTGCCGGAACACATTAGAGACATTAAACAGGAAAATGAAACAAGCCCTATAGCTGTGCATTTTAAAATGTTTCACAACAGTAATTCTGATTTTTTGAAGGTAACTATTTTGGAACAAGTTATTTGTAATATTGATGATTATGATATAAAAAGATAATTGCTGTATAAAGAGAGTTTATATATTTTGAAGTATAATACTTTGAGCCCTTCTGGGCTAAATACTGAATGCATGTGGAAACTTTTAATTTGAATGGATTTCATTGAATCTAATTAAGTGTATGTGTTTAATTGGTTGATTGTTTTATAGTGTGAATATTTTTTGTATATATATATATATATATATATATATATATATATATATATATATATACATACACACACACACATTACTTACGCTTTACATTTTGTACACCTGGAAGGCATTGCTTGCTGAGGCACCAGAGGTGATTTTAATAAAACTTTGATTGTATTTGGCCTTATTTGTTGTTTTGCCACACAATTCCAGGGCTGTCACAAAGAACTTGGCCAAATGTATTTTCCACAAAATGCAGGGGTCTCAGCAGGGGTGACAGTGTATGCTGTTGATAGTGTGAGGAATTAAACCTCACTTTCCAGATGCTGGTGTGGCTCACTGGGCAAAGGACAATAGCATAGTTAATGGGGTTTATGGTTTGAAGCTGGCTGCACCTACAACCACAGACTATCATAACACTGTAATCTGTTACTGCAAGTAATCTAGACACAGCCAAAAAATGGAGAGACAGAGCTTCAAACCTACAGGCATTATACATACTTTGAGTAACCTAGAAGGTGACTAGTATAATAGAAGGTTGCAACAGATCATATTAGCCGCAGTATGTAAAGGACATCACTTACCTGTGTCAGTACTTACAATGATTCAGTGGACTGCATTTTATAGTATATTACCAGAAAAACACAACTGTATGAGGAACAGAGCAGACATATGGGGTGGAATGCTGGACATTCTGCAAAATCACGTACAGTGAGAGGTATGAAGACTGTGAC